>NW_026589137.1:5436519-5492416 GCF_907164565.1 Psammomys obesus
GTGTGTGTGTGTGTGTGTGTGTGTGTGTGTGTGTGTGTGTGTGTGTGCTTGCAATAGCTTATGTGCATAAAGGAGACCATGGAGGCCAGAAGAAGGCATTGGAACTCCTAGAACTGGACTCACAAGCAGCAGAGAGCTGTTATGTGAGTGATAGGAATCAAACTCAGGTCCTCTGTGAGATAATGAACTTGTTTAATGAGTGAGCAATCTTTCCACCTCTAATACTTTATTCTTCAAAAAAAGTAATATAGGATCCAAGATGGTGGCGACTAGTGTGCACGTTATCTGAGGGGCAAAGAATCTGCAATGCCGAAATTGGTGAGTGAAGGGGCTGATTAACCCACAACAGAATTGTCTAGGCTTCCAGGAAGAAAGAGATTAACTATGAACTGAATCCATCTAGAATCAGGTAACCAGCAGACTCCTCTGGGAGGAGACACCCTGGGAGGTGATCCCTAGGCACTTCCCTGTATCCAATTCCCTATTCCCTCTTTGGAGGAGTCAGGAGGCTGCCAGCAGAATCCGCCACAGACTGCACTGTCTATGCCCCAGCCCCAGTAACAGTGGCAGCTTCTACCAAAGAAACCCCAAGATCTGGGGCTGAGAATACCCAAATCCTTTTGAGTACTCCCCTGAGAATGCTGCCATAACCCTGCCCTGGCAGAAGAGAAGGATAGAGAGGCACACTGCAGGTTCACAGTGCCTGGGCCCCAGTGCTGCTGGGTGCTCCTAGCAAACAAATGCCAGCTCTGGTACTGAGGTCACTCAACACTTCTGACATTCTCCTGGATCCAGCAGCAATAAAGGTCTAGCACCAAGCTCTAGCACTGGCAGCCCCTGGCAGAGAAACCCCGGCTCAGGATCAGGGACTGAGATTACCCAACCCTTCCTGGCACTCCTCTGAGAACGCCACCATAAGCTTGCCCTAGTGGAGGGGAAAGACAGAGAGGCGCCCTGCGGATTCTGCCACAAGCCACAGTATCTTGGCTCCATCACGCCCAGTGACCCCTAGCAGAGAAACCTTGGTTCTGGATCTGAGACTGAGGACACTCAACCCTACCTGGTACTCCCCCAGAACCGACCCACATATGCGCTAGCACCAGGCAGTTTCTGGCAGAGAGATCTGGGCCCGGGAACTGGGATTGAGGACATTCAACCCAACTCTTTCTGGTGCTACCCTGGGACTAGCCACCATAAGCCTTCCCTGGTGGAGGGGAAGGTCAGAAAGGCGGCACACAGTGCAGGTGGACACCAAGTCCTGCTGCTACAGTGCCACTGAGCTGACTGTTAGCCTAAACCCACATTTGCCCCAGCAGGATCAAATCAAAGAATAGAGAGCAAGAGGAAACCCTGTGCATTCCAACTGGCCCTGCAAGGGAGTGAGTATGCCTTCTAAGGAGTGTTTGCCCCAGATTCAGGGCCTCTCTACAAAAGCCACCAGACAATAGATCCCTACCACCCACACCCCTAGTGTGGGCATCATAGGGATTCTTGGGATAGTGATCCCAACACTGAAGCCTTTGCCCTGTAGAACTACCAGTGAAATCCAGGAAAACAATTCCTGGATCCCAGACAGAGCTGCATACCAGTGGCCTGCAGACCACTGCGGTAGTCATGGAATCTGCACATGCACACTGCACCCACTAAAAGCGCCTGCGAATAGTAAAAGCTTCACATTCCTTACTTAGATAAAGCTGAAACCACAACGCACAATCCCAAACCAGTGAACCTCTCTCATCTTCCTGAAAATAACAGTGCAGAAAACAGAAAGAGATGGTCCTAGCCTGAACTATAGACTCCAGGAACAAACAGTAAGGGTTATAGATAGGCAGATGGCCAGAGGCAGACATAAGAAAAAACCCACAAAAAATCAGGACAGCATGGCTTCACCAGCAATCCCCCCCCCCAAATCAATCGACACTTCAATTCGCTAGATTCACAAGAAAACGACTTTAAAACTAGGTTTTTCCAGCTATTAGAGGCTCATAAAGTGGAAATAAACAAATCTCTCAGAGAAATGGCCACAAAAATTGAGGCAAACAAAGAGGAAATGAACAAAGCTCTCAAAGAAATAACCACACAAATAGAGGCAAATGAAGAAATGAACACAGCTCTCAAAGAAATACAGGCAAATACAGAGAAACAGTTAGCGATATATATAGAGAGGAAACGGACAAAAAAAATAGAAGATATCTTTGAAAAGCAGGACTCCACATTCATATAGATGAAGGAAATGGTGCAAGACATGAAAACAGAATTAGAATCAATAAAGAAAACACACACAGAGAAAAACCTGGAGCTGGAGAACATAGAGAAAAGATCAGGAACTACAAAGGTAAGCATCACCAACAGAATACAAGAGATGGAAGACAGAATCTCAGGTGCTGAAGATTCACTTGCAGAAATTGACACATCTCTCAAAGAAAAAATTAAATCAGAAAAAAAGTCCCAAACACAAAACATCCAAGAAATCAAGGACACCATGAAAAGACAAAATCTAAGAAAAATAGGAGTAGATGAAAAAGAAGACATCAGGCTCCAAGGTCCCGAAAATATTTTCAAGAAAATTATAGAAGAAAAATTTCCCAACTTAAAGAAAGAAATGTCCATTATACAAGAGGCCTTCAAAACACCAAATAGACTAGACCAGAAAAGAAATTCTTCATATCACATCACAGGCAAAACACTGAACCTACAGAAAAAAAGAAAAAAAATTTAAAAGCAGCAAGGGAAAAAGGCCAAGTAACATATGAAGGGAGACCTATAAAAATCACACCAGATTTCTCAACACAAACTACATAAGCTGGAAGGGCCTGGGCAGAAATCATGCAGACCTTAAGGGACCACAGATGGCAACCCAGACTACTATACCCAGCAAAACTTTCAATAAACACAAATGGAGAATTCAAAATATCCCATGGCAAAACCAAATTGAACCAGTATCTACACAGTAACCCAGCCTTACAGAAGTTACTAGAAGGGAAATTCCAACCCAATGAAAACAACTACAACCAAGAAAACATAGGAAATAGATAACTACACAACAACAACAAAAACCCCAACAGAATACAAGCAATGAAACATAGCAACAGGACCAACCCCACATAAAAAGAAAGTAACATTCATTGGCCACTAGTATCAATCAACATCAATAGACTCAACTCTCCAATAAAAAGACACAGACTAACAGAATAGTTGTGGAAACAAGATCCAACATTCTGTTGCATCCAAGAAACACACCTATGCAACAAAGATAAACACTACCTCAGAGTAAAGGTCTGGAAAATGTTTTCCAGGCAAATTGATCCAGAAAACAAGCTGGAGTAGCTATCCTAATATCTAATAAAATAGACTTTCAACCAGAATCAATCAAAAAAGATAATGAAGGGCACTACATTCTCATTAAAGGAAAAATCCACCAAGAGGACATCACAATTTTGAACATCTATGCCCCAAATACAAGAGTGTCTATATTCATAAATGAAACATTATTAAATCTTAAACCACACATTGATCCTAACACCTTAATAGTGGGAGATTTCAGCACCACACTCTCACCAAAGGATAGATCGACTAGACAGAAACCAAATAGGGAAATAAAGGCATTTACAGAGACCCTAAATCAAATGTACCTAATGACGTCTACAGACCTTTTCACCCAAACTCAAAAGAGTATAACTTTTTTGCAGCACCTCATGTAACATTCATCAAAATAGACCATATAGTTGGTCACAAAGCAAGCCTCAATAGATACAAGAAGATTGAAATAATACATTGTATTCTATTGGACAACCATGGACTAAAGCTGGACATCAACAACAACAGAAATAACAAAAAACCTACACACACATGGAAACTGAAAAACTTGCTACTCAATGATACCTGGGTTAAGGAAGAAATAAAGAAAGAAATTAAAGACTTCCTAGAATTCAATGAAAATGAAGGCACAAAATACCCAAATTTATGGGACACATTGAAAGCAGTGCTCAGAGGAAAATTCATAGCACTAAGTGCCTTCAAGAAGAAATTTGTAACATCACATAAAAGCAACTTAATGGCCCAACAGAAAACCCTAGAAAAAAAAGAAGCAGATACACCCAAGAGGAGCAGACAGCTGGAAATAATGAAATTCAGGGCTGAAATTAATCAATTAGAAAAAATAAAACTATTCAAAGAATGAATGAAACAAAAAGTTTGTTCTTTGAGAAAATCAACAAGATAGACAAACCCTTAGCCAAACTAATTAAAAAGCAGAGAGAAGCTATCCAAATCAGTAAAATTAGAAATTAAAAGGGTGACATAACTACAGACACTGAGGAAATAAAAAAAAAATCATTAGGTCTTCCTACAAAAGCCTAAAGGCAACAAAATTTAAAAATCTAAAAGAAATGACAATTTTATTGATAGATTCCATCTACAAAAATTAAGTCGAGATCAGGTAAAAAGACTGAGTAACCTTTTATCTCTCAGGGAAATTAAAGCAGTCATCAACACTCTCCCCTAAAAAAAGCCCTGGGAAAGATGGTTTCAGTGCAGAATTCTACCAGACCTTAAAAGAAGTGCTAACATCAATACTCCTCAAACTATTCCATAAAATAGAAACAGAAGGAACTTCAACAAACTCCTACTATAAAGCCAGTGTCACCTTGATACTGTAACCACACAAAGACCCAACAAAAAAAGAGAACTTCAGACCTATCTCTCTTATGGACATTGATGCAAAAATAGTGAATAAAATACTGCAAACCAAATCAAAGAACACCATGACCAAATAGGCTTCATCCCAGGCATGCAAGGGTAGCTCAATGTATGGAAATCCATCAATGTACTCCACCATATAAACAAACTGAAGGAGAAAAAAACACATGATCATCCCCTTCGATGCTGAAAAAACATTTGACAAAATCTAACACCCATTCATGTTTAAAGACTTGGAGAAATCAGGGATACAAGGCACATACCTAAACATAATATAGGCAATATACAGCAAGCCTACAGCCAACATCAAACTCAATGGAGAGAAACTCAAACCAATCCCACTGAAATCAGGGACAAGACAAGGCTACCCACTCTCTCCATAGCTCTACAATTTAGTACTTGAAGTTATACCTAGAGCCATAAGAAGACTAAAGGAGATTAAGGGAATAAAAATTGGAATGGAAGAGGTCAAAATTTCACTATTCACAGATGATATGACAGTGTACATATGTGACCCCAAAAATTCAACCAGAGAACTCCTTCAGCTGATAAATACCTTCAGCAAAGTGGCTGGAATCAAAATTAACTAAAAAAAAAAAAAATCAAAAGCCCTCTTGTATACCAAAGACAAAAGGGCCAAGAAAGAAATTAAGGAAAAAACAACCTTCATAATAGCCACTAATAATATAAAGTACCTTGGAGTGACTCTATCCAAACAAGTGAAAGACCTGTATGAGAAAAGCTACAAGTCTCTGAGGAAAGAAATTGAAGAAGATATCAGAAGATGGAAAGATTTCCCATGATCATGGATCGGCAGGATTAACATAGTGAAAATGGCTACTCTGCCAAAAGCAATCTACAGATTCAATGCAATTGCCATCAAAATACCAACACAATTCTTCATAGACCTTGAGAGAAAAATTATCAACTTCATTTGGAGAAACAAATAACCTAGAATTTCCAAAATGATCCTACACAAAAACAGATCATCTAGAGACATCTCCATCCCTGATCTCAAGCTGTACTACAAAGCAATAGTAATAAAAACTACATGGTATTGGCATAGAAACAGAATAGTGGATCAATGGAACAGAATAGAAGACACAAAAATAAACCCACACATCTATGGACACTTGATTTTTGACAAAGATGCCAAAACCATTCAATGGAAAAAAGACAGCATCTTCAACAAATGTTGCTCGTCCTACTGGAGGCCTACATAAAGAAAAATGAAAATAGATTCATATTTATCACCCTGTACAAAACTAAAGTCCAATTGGAACAAAGACCTCAACATAAAACCAGATACTAAATCGGTTAGAAGAAAACGTGAGTGAGACCTTGGAACTCATTGGCACAGGAGACAACTTCCTGAACAGACACCAACAGCACAGGCTCTAAGAGCAACAATCAATAAATGGGGCCTCATGAAATTGAAAAGCTTCTGTAAAGCAAAGGACATAGTCATCAAAACAAAACAACAGCCTACAGACTGTGAAAGGATCTTCAACCACCCTATATCAGAAAAAGGGCTGATATCCAGAATATATTAAGAACTAAATAAATAAAAAGCAGCAAATCAAGCAATCTGATTTAAAAAAAAATGGAGTACAGAGCTAAATAGAATATTCTCAGTAGAGGAATACCAGAATGGCAGAGAAACACTTAAGGAAATGCTCAAAGTCCTTAGCCATCAGAGAGATGCAAATCAAAACGACCCTGAGATTTCACCTGACACCCACTAAAATAGCTGAGATAAAAAAACCTCAAGTGACAACACATGTTGGAGAGGTTGTGGAGAAAGGGTAACCCTCCTTCATTGCTGGTAGGAATGTAAAATCTTACAACCACTTTGGAAATCAATCTGGTGCTTTTTCAGACAATTAAGAATTGTGATTCCTCAAGATCCAGCTATACCACTCCTAGGCATTTATCCAAGAAATGCCCAAGTACACAACAAGGACATTTGCTCACCCATATTTTTAGCTTTATTCATAATAGCCAGAACCTGGAAACAACTGAGATATCTCTCAGTTGAGGAATGGATACAGAAATTGTGGTACATTTACACAATGGAATACTACTCAGCAGTTAAAAATGAGGAAATCATGAAATTTGCAGGCAAATGGTGGGACCTAGAAATGATCATTCTGAGTGAGGAGGTATCCCAAAAGCAGAATAACACACATGGTATATACTCAATTTTATAGACCTATAAGATAGGATAAACATACTGAAATCTATATACCTAAAGAAGATAAACAAGAAAGAGGACCCAGGGTAAGATGATCAATCCTCTCTTAGAAAGACAGACAGGATGGACATTGGATGTAAGAGCAAACAAGTAACAGGACAGGAGCCTACCACAGAGGGCCTCTGAAAGACTCTACTTATCAGTGTATCAAAGCAGATATTAAGACTTATAACCAAACCTTCAGCAGACTGCAGGGAATCGTAAAAAATGGAGAGGGTTTAATATGACCTGGAGAAGACAGGAGCTCTACAAGGACCAAATATATCTGGGCACAGGGATCTTCTATGAGACTGTTTCTCCAAACAAGGACCATGTATGGATATAACCTAGAACCTCTGTTCGGATATCAGAAGATGGAAAGCTCAGTATTCAAGAGGGTACCCTAATAAAGGGAACAGGGACTGTTTTTGACATGAACTCAGTGGTGGGCTCTTTGACTCCCTCCCCCGATGGAGGAGCAGCACTACTAGGCCACATAGGAGGACTTTGCAGTCAGTCCTGAAGATAACTGATAAACCAGTATCAGCGGAAAGGGGAGGAGGTCCTCCCATATCAGTGGACTTGGAAATGGGCAGGGAGGAGATGAGGGAGGGAAGGTGGGATTGGGAAGGAAAGAGGGAGCAGGATACAGCAGGGATACAAATTAACAAACTGTAACTAATATTAAAAAATAAATTGGAAAAAAAGTAATATATAAAAATAAAAATTTAGAATTTAATAGAAATACAGCATAATAAAATTGATGGCATACAAGAAATATAGTAGAAAAAGAATTTTTTAACCATTTGTGCCTATGCATAAAACAGAATAATTTTGTAGATGCTATAGTCATCAAAACAGACTGATAAGTATAAAGATACACAGATATATTAGTGGAACAATAGAAATTAAACTTACATCTACACAATGAACCTTAACTATAGCAAAAGAACATTTATTAATGAAAGAACAAATTGTTCTGAGGAAATTAGATGTTCACTCACAGAAGAATGAAAGTAGTCCTCTATTGTTATGTATAAAAATCAACTAAAATAGATTAAAGAGTTAAATACTACACATGAAACTGAGTTAAAAAATGGGAGAATGTTTTATGATATTGGATTGAGGAAGACTTTTGGATAAGATATTAAAGTATAAGAAACAAAAGTGGAAATATACAAAGAGGTTTATATCAAATATTATTTTAAAAATTGCATAGCATAGGTAATAGTCAATACAGTTAAGAGAAAACTTAGATCATTTAAGAATATTTTTTCAAACTCACCTCCAATAAAAGGTTATAATAACTAGAATGTACAAGGAATTCAAGCAACCAAATAGCAACATTGAAACCCATAAACCCCCATTAACACAATTAAAACATTTCTCAAGGAAATAATTTTAAATATCCAATCAGGTATTTCACAACCAACTCATCATTACTGATCATAAGGAAAATGCAAACAAAAGCCACAATGAGATAGAGTTAAGAGGATTCTGAGGGAAGGGTCAGGATGGCGATGCCTGAAGGACTCTCATTCTGAGCAGCTGCACAGCAGGATTGGCACAGTGACCAGCAATCAGAACTCGCAGCAATAAAACACAAGTGATTGTGTTTCCCAGGTGAGAGGATACCCCACGGTGGGGGATTCAATCAGCTTTAACTCACCCGGCTAATCCGAGGAAGAGATCCAGGTTCCGACAGGCGCTTGGTCGCCAGCCTCAGCCCAGAGCCACAAGCCAGCGTGATCTGGTCACTGACCCAGACAGAACTGTGGGCCCACAACATCACAGACTGGATTTTCCAGTCGAGAGATAACCCCACGGAGCAGAAAACGATTGGGACCGACCTTAGGTCACCCAGACATACCCTAGAAAAGACTTGGGTTCCACGGGCGCCCCAGGAGGCAGTCCGGAGCCAGAGCCTGGGACACAGAGGCCAGCACAGAGCCCTGCCTGCACACCTGATGCGCCGCCTCAGATAGAACTGTGGGCCCCAGGGCCCCAGAAATTGAGTTTCACTGTCAGGTGCAAACCCACAGGGAGGGAAATGGCTGGTCTGATCTCCGAGCACTCAGCTGATACCCCCACCCCGAAAAGGTCTCGGGAAAATTATAGAGCTTAGGCAGACACCCAGGCTCCCAAAGGCCAGAAAGGCAGAGCCACTAACGAACATCTGTGCCTGTGGGTTATACGCGCTACCCAAGACAAAACAGCGGTCCCCAAAGCAAAGACTGGGTGTCCCTGGCAGGAGGAAACCCCACAGGAGGGGATCATCAGGTCTAACGCTCAGGACACCCAGCACCAAAAGACTTTCTGGATTCACGCAGACTCTAGGCTCTAGGTTTCTAATGCAGGCAGGAGCACTGTGCTCACCCACCATTATTGAGTACCAGTAGGGCACTGGGGCACATACCTGCATCCTCAGACCTACAAAAGCCAGAGAGCAAATACAGCAGCCCTCAGATACTGTGCCAAGGATCAACCAGTTATCCCTAGTTAGACTGATAAAACTGTGGGAATCCCTGGTCCTTCAAGAGGGCTGCACCCGTAATGTCCGGACCAGAGCAGTGCCCACAGCCGACATCCCAGACCTGGACACAAAGCATCCAGTCTAGAGTGAGGCACCCAGCCTTCAGACCAGAGTGGAGCCCTCAGTTACAAACCAACAGACCAGAGCGGCGCTCCCAGGCGCAAACTCAACCTAGGTGCACATTCTCCAGGCCCAGAGCGGAACACTCAGCCTCTGGCCCAGAGAATTGCTGGGCCCTCCTCTCACTTTCCCAGACAGAACTGTGTGCCCCAGGATAACAGACTGAGTTTCCCTGTTGGTAGAAAACCCCACAGCTAGGGAATTAGCAGGTTCTTCAAGAGGACTGTACCTAGAAAACTGTAACAACAGCAGCAGCTCACTAAATTTATAACAAGAAACCCAGCAGTGGGGCAGCTGTATTGAGAACTTCTGTGGGTGAGAGGAGAGCCCCCAAGGCCTAACAAAGACCACAGCTACTTCTCAGGTCTATACACCTGAGGTGAGCAGTGTCAGTTCCTGAGAAACACTGGCCATACAGTGACCATACCCAAAAAGCAGAGGAGGATTCCTTCAGGAAAAATCACCTTCTGGCCAAGGGGATTCTCCCTACCTCAGGACTTCAGGAAGCACAGAAACTAACAGCCAACACCTAAAACAGCCCAATGGGTAGAGGTCAGCGTAAAAGCTCAACCAACAAAAGACAGAGCATTATGGCATCTCCAGAACCCAGTCATCCAGGGACGAACAGCCCTGGACAACACAGCATAATAGAAAATCAAGAAGATGACCTTACAAATATGCTGATGAAGAGGATAACAGAGGAAACAAATAAAATATACAAAGAATTAGAGGAAGATAAAACCAAGCAGATCATGGCTATCCATAAGGAAATGGAGGAAGTTAAAGACAAGCAGATTAGGGCCATCCGTGAAGAAATACTGGAAGATGCAACCAAACAGTTTGCGGGCTTCAGAGACGAAATAATTAAATCACTGAAAGAAATAAAAGAAACAGAGTTGAAGGAACTAAAAGAAAAAGAGGAAAATACAATCAGACAGGTGAAGGAAGTATACAAAACAACTCAAGACCTGAAGATAGAACTGGAAAAATTAAAGAAAACACAAATGGAGGAAATAATGGAGAGGAACAATTTAGGGAAGAAAACAGGAACTACAGAGGAAAGCATAAACAACATAGTACAAGAGATGGAGGAAAGAATCTCAGGTGTGGAAGATACAATGGGAGAAATCGAGATATCTCTCAAAGAAAATGTTAAATACAAAAAATTCCTGACACAGACTGTCGAAGAAATCCAAGACAATATGAAAAGACAGAACCTAAGAATGATAGGTATAGAGGAAAAAGAAGACTCACTTCTCCAAGGCCCAGGAAATATTTTCAACAAAATCATTGAAGAAAATTTCCCCAAGTTAAAGGAGAAGCCAGTAAGGATACATGAGGCCTACAGAACATCAAACAAATTTGACCAGAAAAGAAAATCCTCCCGCCACATAATAATCAAAACAGTAAGTATACAGAACAAAGAAAAAATACTAAAAGCTGCAAGGGAAAAAGGCCAAGTAACATATAACGGCAAACCCATTAGAATCACATCTGACTTTTCAACAGAGACTATGAAAGCTAGAAGAGCCTGGACGGATATCATGTAGACCCTAAGAGAACACAGATGTCAGCCCAGGCTACTATACCCTGCAAAACTCTCAGTCCTCATAGACGGAGAAAACAAGATATTCAATGACAAAAACAAATTTCAACAATACCTACACACAAATCCAGCATTACAGAAGACACTGGAAGGGAAAATACAACCCAAGAAAATTAGTTTCTGTCAAGAAAACACAGGAAATAATTAATCTTACTACAGTAAAACAAAAAGCAACCAAGCACACAACCTTATGACCACAGCCAACATCAAAATCAATAGATCTAACAGCCACTGGTCATTAATCCCTCAACATCAATGGACTCAACTCTCCAGTAAAAAGACACAGATTAACAGAATGGATACGTAAACAAAACCCAGCAATCTGTTGCATACAAGAAACACACCTACGGCACAAAGATAGACATTACCTGAGGGTAAAAGGTTGGAAGACAACTTTCCAAGCAAATGGACCCAAGAAGCAAGGAGGAGTAGCCATTCTAATATCTGATAAAATAGATTTTCAACCAAAATTAATAAAAAGAGATGGGGAAGGACACTTCATACTCATCAAGGGAAAATTTCACCAGGAAGACATCACAATCCTGAACATCTATGCCCCAAATACAAGAGCACCCACATTTGTAAAAGAAACATTGATAAAATTTAAACCACATATATATCTCCACACATTAATAGTGGGAAACTTCAACACCCCACTCTCAAGAAAGGACAGGTCAAAAAAACAGAAATTGAACAAAGAAACAATAACTCTGACAGAGATCATGAATCAAATGGACCTCACAGACATTTACAGAACCTCACACACACTGAAAAACTTGTTACTAAATGACAGCTGGGTCAGGGAAGAAATAAAGAAAGAAATTAAAGTCTTCCTAGAACTCAATGAAAATGAAAACAAAACATACCCTAACTTGTGGGACACAATGAAAGGAGTGCTAAGAGGAAAGTTCATAGCACTAAGTGCCTTCAAGAAGAAATTCGAGACAGCTCACTCAAGCAACTTAATGGCTCACTTAAAAAACCTAGAAAAAGAAGAAGCAGACACACCAAGAAGGAGTAGACGGCTGGAAATAATCAAACTCAGGGCTGAAATCAATCAATTAGAAACAAGTAAAACAATTCAAAGAATCAATGAAACCAAGAGCTGGTTCTTTGAGAAAATCAACAAGATCGACAAACCCTTAGCCAAGCTAACTAAAAGGCAGAGAGACAACACCCAAATCAACAAAATCAGAAATGAAAAGGAGGACATAACTACAGACACTGAGGAAATCCAAACAATTATCAGGACTTACTTCAAAAGTCTATATGCAACAACATTTGAAAATCTAAATGAAATGGACAATTTTCTTGATTGATTTGACTTACCAATGCTGAACCAGGACCAGGTAAATCAACTAAATAGTACTATATCCCCCAAATAAATAGCAGCGATCATCAAAAGTCTCCCATCCAAAAAAAGCCCAGGATCAGATGGCTTCAGCGCAGAATTCTACCAGGTTTTCAAAGAAGAGCTAACTCCAATTCTCTTCAAACTATTCCACAAAATAGAAACAGAAGGAACTCTACCAAACTCCTTCTATGAAGCCAAAGTCACCTTGGTACCTAAACCTCACAAAGACTCAACAAAGGAAGAGAATTTCAGGTCAATCTCCCTTATGAACATTAATGCAAAAATACTTAACAAAAGACTTGCAAACCGAATACAAGAACACATCAAAGATATTATCCACTATGACCAAGTAGGCTTCATCCCAGGTATGCAGGGGTGGTTCAATATATGGAAATCCATCAATGTGATCCACCACATTAACAAACTGAAAGAAAAAAAAAAACACATGATAATATCGCTAGAAGCTGAAAAAACATTTGACAAAATCCAACATCCATTCATGTTTAAAGTACTGGAGAGATCAGGGATAAAAGGCACATATCTAAACATAGTAAATGTACAGCAAGCCTATAGCCAACATCAAACTGAACGGAGAGAAACTTAAAGCAATCCCACTGAAATCAGGGACTAGAGAAGGTTGCTCACTCTCTCCATATCTCTTTAACATAGTATTGGAAGTCCTTGCTAGAGCAATAAGACAGTTGAAGGAGATCAAGGGGATATAGATTGGAAAGGAAGAAGTCAAATTATCACTATTTGCAGATGATATGATAGTATACATGAGTTGACCCCCAAAACTCTACCAGGGAACTCCTACAGCTGATAAACACCTTCAGCAAAGTAGCCGGATATAAAATTAACTCAAAAAAATCAGTAGCACTTCTGTATACAAAAGAGAAAAGGGCTGAGAAAGAAATTAGAGAAACAACAACCTTCACAGTAGCCACAAATGACATAAAGTACCTTGGTGTAACCCTAACCAAGCAAGTCAAAGACTTGTATGAAAAAAATTTCAAGTCTCTGAAGAAAGAATTAGAAGAAGATATGAGAAGATGGAAAGATCTCCCATGCTCATGGCTTGGCAGGATTAACATAGTAAAAATGGCCATCTTACCAAAAGCGATCTACAGATTTAATGCAATTCCCATCAAATTGCCAGCACAATTCTTTACAGAATTGGAAAGAAAAATTCTCAGCTTCATATGGAATAACAAGCAACCAAGAATTGCTAAAACAATCCTCTACAATAAAAGATCTTCTGGAGGTATCTCCATCCCTGATCTCAAGCTGTACTATAGAGCAACAGTTATAAAAACTGCATGGTACTGGCATAGAAACAGACTGGTGGATCAATGGAACCGAACAGAAGACCCAGAAATAAACCCACACACTTATGTACACCTGATTTTTGACAAAGATGCCAAAACCATACAATTGAAAAAAGATAGCATCTTCAACAAAATGGTGCTGGTCCAACTGGATGTCTACATGTAGAAAAATGAAAATAGATCCATACTTATCACCCTGCACGAAACTGAAGTCCACATGGATCAAAGACCTCAACATACAACCAGACACATTAAATCGGCTAGAAAAAAAGTGGGGTATACCCTAGAACTCATTGGTACAGGAGAAAACTTCCTGAACAGAACACCAACAGCATAGGCTCTAAGAGCAACAATCAATAAATGGGACCTCATGAAATTGAAAAGCTTCTGTAAAGCAAAGGACACCATCATTAAAACAAAGTGACTGCCTACAGATTGGGAGAGAATCATCAAAAAGCCTTTTTCTGACAGAGGACTCATATGCAGTATATATAAAGAACTAACGAAGCTGAAAAGCAGCAAACCAAGTAATCCACTTAAAAAATGGGGAACAGAGCTAAACAGGAATTCTCTGTAGAGGAATATCGAATGGCAGAGAAGCACTTAAAGAAATGCTCAACCTCATTAGCCATTAGAGAAATGCAAATCAAAACAACCCTGAGATTTTACCTTACACCCATCAGAATGGCCAAAACCTCAAGTGACAACACATGCTGGAGAGGTTGTGGAGAAAGGGGAACCCTTCTCCACTGCTGCTGGGAATGTAAACTTGTACAACCACTCTGGAAATCAATCTGGCACTTTCTCAGACAATTAGGAATAGTGCTTCCTCAAGATCCAGCCATACCACTCCTAGGTGTATATGCAAAAGAGGCTCAAGTACACAAAAAGGACATTTGTTCAACCATGTTTGTAGCAGCTTTATTTGTAATAGTCAGAAGCTGGAAACAGTCCAGATGCCTCTCAACTGAAGAATGGATGCAGAAACTGTGGTACATCTATACAATGGAGTATTACTCAGCAATGAAAAATAAGGAAATCATGAAATGTGCAGGTAAATGGTGGGACCTGGAAAGGATCATCCTGAGTGAGTTGTCCCAGAACCAAAAAGACACCCACGGTATATACTCACTCATATAAACATACAACATAGATTAAACCCACTAAAATCTGTACATCTAAACAAACTAAGCAAAAGAGAGGACCCTAACTAAAATGTTCAGTCCCCACCCTGAAAGGCAAAGAGGATGGACATCAGAAGAAAAAGAAAACAGCAAACAACCTAGGAATCTGCTACAGAGGGCCTCTGAAAGCCAGAAGAAGAAAACAGGAAACAACCTCGGAACCTGCCACAGAGGGCCTCTGAAAGCCTCTGCTGTGCAGACTGTCAAAGCAGATGCTGAGCCTGATGCCCAACTGTCGGGCAGAGTGAATGGAATTTTATATAAGAAGTGGGAAATAGTAAAAGCTGGAGAGGACAGGAACTCCACAAGGAGAGCAACAGAACAAGAAAATTTGAACACAGGGAACTTCCCAGAGACTCATTCTCCAACCAAGGACTATTCATGGAGATAACCTAGAACCCTGACAATGCAGCCACTTGTGATGAGAACTGATAGACTATGATCAAAAAGTTGGAGAGGAGGACCTCCCCTATCAGTGGACTTGGGGAGGGGCATGCATGAAGAAAGGGGGGGGGTAGGACCGGGAAAGGAGGAGGGAAGAGCTTATGGGGGGATACAAAATGAATAAAGTGTAATTAATAAAATTTAAATAAAAAATTTAAAAAAAAGGATTCTGAGGAAAAAACAAAAAAGCCACTAACAAGAATTTATAATGGTTTGGAGAAATGGGAACTCTTACACGTAGTTGATGAGAATGCAAATTAGTATGATCATTATGGAAAACAGTACTGAGTTTCTTCTGGAATTTAAAAATTAAGTTAAATTAAATTAAAAATATTATGTAGCAATTCCATTACTGGGTAAATTTCTGAATGAAACTAAATGAGTATCTCAAAGAAACCATTGCTTTTCCACATCGTTTGCAACACTGCTCATAATAGGCAAGAAATGGAAGCAGCACATGGATAAAGGAAATTTAATGTATGTACGGGATTGTATAATATCCAATCATTTATTAAGGAGGCAGTCATGTCCTTCGCAACAATATACATGGAACTGGAGATTACTATGCTTAATGAAGCAAGCCAAGTTCAGGAAGTAACATAACACATAATCTCATTCATATGCTGAACTTAAAAAAAAAAATGTTGACTTCATTATATTTGAAGGTAAAAATAGAATAGGAGGAAAGTATGGAAAAATGTTGACAGTCATTGATGTGAAAAACCAGAGGTTCCATAGTACTTATGTTATTTCAGAAAGAATCACTAAATGCAGAGAGAGAGAAAAAGACACAGACAGAAAGACAGAAGAGACAGAGAGAGATATCAACTTAGATAATGCATTCTGAAGAACCAAAGTAATAAATAAGGAGGAAAAATCAAGATATTCTCACACACATGTGAGATACCATCAAGTGTACTAATGCATACACAATCCGTTTTCTCTAAAGAAGGATTACAGAAAGGATCCGAAGAAGTAGTGACCAAACTTTAAACTAATTTAACCCTAACTAAGTATTTATGTAACCAATAAACACAGTGAAATCCAAGTGAAATAAAGTTAAAAAGAACCATGTAGACTTATTTGATCTACAATGGCAGTGCATAGAAGACCCTGTATTGGAAGAGCAGGGCAGCAGTGACTGCACAGCAACCAATGGACTGAACTCTCGGCCCTAGACCAACATGATTGTGTTTCCCAGGTAAGAGGAAACCCCACGGTGTGGGAAGGAATTGGGTCCATTCCTAGGTCACGGAGCTAAACCCCAGAAGAATTCCCAGTTCCTGGCAGGCTCTCAGTTGCCAACCCAGAGCCCAAATATCTGCTTGCTCTGATCACCATCCTAGACGGAACTCTGGGCCCCACAACACCAGAGACTGGGTTTTCCAGTCAAGAGAAAAACCCACAGTGAAGGAAGAGATCGGAACCAACTTCAGATTACCCACACAATCCCTGGAAATGTCCCCAGCTCCAGCAGGCACTCAGCAACCAGCCCAGAGCCACATGCCTATGCACCCGACTCACATACCAGACAGAACTGTGGACCCCAAAACACTGAGACTAGATTTTTTCTGCTGGAAGGAAACCCCACAGTGAAGCAAACATAAAGTCTGATCTCAGGGCACCCAAATGAAACCCTCCTCCCCCAAAAAGTTCTTGGGAAAAGTTCCCGAGTTCCTGCAGGAACTTGCCTAGGCCTGTGTGCACTACTCACCATGCCAGGCTTAAGAGTGAACCCTAAAACACCACAGACACCATTTCCCTGTCGGGAGAAATCCCCACAGTGGGGAAAACATCTGGACAAACAGCTAATCCCCAGAAATGTTCCTGGGTTTTCACAGGCTCCTGGCTCTAGCCTCCAGCCACATGTATGAATGCTGCACTCACGTGCAAGTGATGAAAACTTGAACACTAGGGCGCAGAGCTCCAACTACAGACCAACAGAACCCTGGGATCCACAGGATCAGCCCCCAGACACTACTCCAAAGCATAACCTGTCTCCCTAACCAAACTGACTGAACTGCAGGGCTCCCTGGATCTTCAAGAGGGTTGCACTCTGCAAATACAGTGTAAGAGCAGCAGCAGCAGCTCACTAAATTCAGAGCAAGAAACCCAGTGGCAGGGTGGCTTTCTCAAGGACTTCTTCTGGTGAGAGGAGAGCCCCCCCTCCAACTACCAACTACCAAAGTTACCACAAAATTCCATATACCTGAGGTAAGCTGTGGCAATTCCTGGGAAGCACCAGACATTCAGTGACCATACCCATAAAGCTGAGGAGGCCTCCTTCAAGAACAACCATTATCCTGCTAAGGAGATTCTCCCCACCCCAGAATTCCAGCAGATACCAGAAACTAACAGCCAATACCTGACAGCCAGATGGGTAGTGCCCAGGATAAAAGCAAAACCAACAAAACCAAAGCAATATGGGATCCCCAGAACCCAATTATCCAAGGCCAAGTAACCCTGGACACCCTAAAATAGGTGAATTTCAAGAAGATGACCTTCCATGTATGCTTATGAAGAGGATAATGGAGGAAACAAATAAAATGCATAGGAATAGAGGAAGATAAAAATAGAGGAAGATAAACAGATTATGGCCATCCATTAAGAAATTGAGTAAGATAAATTCAGACAGAGTATAGCCATCCTTAAAGAAATACAGGAAGATGCAGCCAAACAGTTTGTGGCCTTCAGAGAGGAAATAATTAAATCACTAAAAGAAATAAAAGAAACAGAAGAATGTTCAAACAAACAGGTGAAGGAATTGAAGGAAAATACGGTTAGACAAGTGAAGGAAATCAACAAAACGGTTCAAGATCTGAAGACAGAATTGGAAAACTTAAAGAAAACACAAACAGAGGAAACCATGGAAAGGAAGAACTTAGGGTAGAAAACAGGAACTACAGAGATAAGCATAACCAATAGACGACAAGAGATGGAAGAAAGTATTTCAGATGTAGAAGATACAATGGAAGAAATCGATGAATCCTTCAAAGAAAATGTTAACTCTAAAAAATTCCTGACACACACCATCAAAGAAATCCAACACAACATAAAAAGACAAAACCTAAGAATAATCAGATTAGAGGAAAAAAAGATTCCCATCTCCAAGGCCCAGAAAAAATTTTCAAAAAAATTTTCCCAATTTAAAGCAGAGACCTATAAGCATACAAGAGGCCTACTGAACACCTAATAAATAAAACCAGAAAAGAAAATCCTCCCTCCACATAATTATCAAAACAGTAAATATACAGAACAAAGAAAAAAGCTGCAAGGGAAAAAGGCCAAGTAACGTATAATGGCAAACCCATCAGAATCACACCAGACATCTCAACAGTGACTATGAAAACCAGAAAGGCCTGGATGGATATCATCCAGACCCTAAGAGAACAAAAACGTGAGCCCAGGCTATTAAGCCCAGTAAAACTCTTCAGTCATTATAGATGGAGAAAACAAGATATTCAATGACAGAAACAAATTTATATAGTATCTACCCACAAATCCAGCCTTACAGAAGCAAAAATACAACCCAAGAAGGCTAACTACATTCAAGAAAACAAAGGAAATAAATAACCTCACTGAAGCAAACCTAAAAGTAGCCAAGCACACAAACACACTACCACAACCAACAGCAAAATCAAAGGATCTAACAGCCACTGGTCATTAATTTTTCTCAACATCAGCGGATTCAACTCTCCAATAAAAAGACACAGACTAACAGAATGGATGTGTAAACAAGACCCAACAATCTGTTGCATACAAGAAACACACTTAAGTAAAAATGATAGACATTACCTAATATTAAAGGGCTGGAAGACAGGTTTCCAAGCAAATGGACCCAAGAAGCAAGCAGAAGTAGCCATTCTAACATCTAATAAAATAGACTTTCAACCAAAATTAATCAAAAGAGATAGGGAAGGCCACTTCACATCATTAAAGGAAAATTCATCCAGGAAGACATCTCATTTCTGTACATCTATGCTCCAAATAGAAGGGCACCCACATTTGAAAAAGAAACATTAATAAAACTTAAACCACACATACATCCTCAGACATTAATAGTGGGAGACTTCAACACCCCACTCTCAACAAAGGACAAGACAAAAATAAAAATTTAAAAAAATAAACAGTGGCTCTAACAGAGGTCATGAATCAAATGGATCTAACAGACATCTACAGAACTTTCCACCCAAATACAAAAGAATGTACCTTCTACACAGCACCTCAATGAACATTCTCCAAAATAGATCATATACAGTTGGTCAAAAAGCAAGCCTCCACAGGTACAAGAAGATTGAAATAATCCTTTGTATCCTATGTGACAACCATGGATTAAAGCTCAACAACAGAAATAGCGAAAGGCCTACACACATGTGGAAACTGAAAAACCTGCTACTCACTGACAGCTGGGTCAGGGAAGAAATAAAGAATGACACGAAATACTTCCTAGAATTCAATGAAAATGAAGACACAACATACCCAAACTTATGGGATACAATGAAAGCAGTGCTAAGAGAAAAGTTCATAACACTAAGCAACTTCATAAAAAAAAAAACTTGGAAATATCTCATACAAACAACTTGTATGAGATGCTCACTTGAAAGCCCTAGGTGGGAAAAAAGAATCAGACACAGGGAAGAGAAGTAGACTGCTCTAAATAAAAGAACCCAGGGCTGAAATCATTAAATTAAAAACAAATAAAACAATTCAAAGAATCAATGAAACCAAGAGCTGGTTCTTTGGGAAAATCAATAAAATAGACAAACCCTTAGCCAAACTAACTAAAAGGCAGAGAGAAACTATCAAAATCAAGAAAATCAGAAATGAAGAGGTGGAAATAACAAGAATGAGGAAATCCATACAAACTTATGTCTTACTTCAAAAGTTTTTATGCCAAATAATTTGAAAATCTAAATGAAATGGACAATTTTCTTGATCAATTACACTTAACAAAGCTGAATCAAGACTAGGTAAAAAAAAAAATAAGTAAATAGAAGCTTCCACCAAAAGTCTCCCATCCAAAAAAAGCCAAAGGACAGATGGTTTCAGAGGAGAATTCTACCAGACTTTCAAAAAAGAGCTAACACCAATAGTCTTCAAACTAATCCACAAAATAGAAACAGAAGGAACATTACCACACTCATTCTATGAAGCCACCTTGATATCTAAACCTCACAAACACCCAACAAAGAAAGAGAATTTCAGGCCAACCCAATCTCCCTTATGAATATTGATGTAAAAATATTCAACAAAATACTTGAAAATCAAATCCAAGAACACATCAAAGATATTCATCCACTATGACCAAGTAGCTTTCATCCACAGGTATTCAGGGGTGGTTCAATATACAGAAATCCATCACTGTAATTGACCATATAAACAAACTGAAAGAAAAAAAGCCACAATGATCATCTCCTTAGATGCTGAAAAACATTTGATAAAAACCAACATTCACTTATGTTTAAAGTTTTGGAGAGATGAGGCATACAAGGCACATAAATAAACCTAGTAAAGGCAATATACAGCAAGCCTATATCCAATATCACACTAAAAAAAAGGAAGCTTAAATCGGTCCCACTGAAACCAGGGACAAGTCAAGGTTGCTCACTCTCTCCATAGATCCTCAAAATAATTCTTGAAGTCCTTGCTAGAGCAATAAGACAATTAAAGGAGATCAAGGGGATACAAATCAGAAAGGAAGAATTCAAAATATCACTTTTGGCAGATATATAATAGTATACATGAGTGAGCCCAAAACTTCTACCAGGGAACTCCTACAGCTGATAAACACCTTCAGCAAAGTAGCTGGATACAAAATTAACTAAAAAAAAAAAATCAGTAGCCCTTCTATATACAAAAGACAAACGGGCTGAGAAAAAATTAGGGAAACACCACCCTTCATAATAACTAAAAAATGACATAAAGTACCTTGTTCTAACACTAACCAAGTAAGTCAAAGACTTTTATGTAAACACTTCAAGTCTCTGAAGAAAGAAATAGAATAAGGTATCACAAGATGGAAAGATCTCTCATGCTTGTGGTTTGGCAGGATTAACCTAGTAAAAATGGGCATTTTATCAAAAGCAATCTACAGATTCAATGCAATTCTAATCAATTTCCCATAAACATTCTTTACAGACATTGAAAGAAATATTCTCAACATCATATGGAATAAAAAGTAACCCAGAATAGCTACAAAAACCTTCTACAATAAAACATCATCTGGAGGTATTTCCATCCCTGATCTCAAGCTTTACTATAGAGCAACAAAAATTAAAACTGAGTGGTACTGGTATAGAAACATACTGGTGGATCAATGCAATCGAATAAAAGATCCCAGAAATAAAACCAAACATCGTGGACATCCGATTTTTGACAAAGATGAGAAAATCATACAATGGAAAAAAAGATAGCATATTCAAAAAATGGTGCTGGTCTACCTGTATGTCTACATGTAGAAAAATGCAAATAGATCAATACTTATCATGCTGTACAATATTAAAGTGCAAGTGGATCAAAAAAATCAACATAAAACCAGACACAATAAATCTGTTGTAAGGAAAAGTGGGGAAGTCTCTTGAACTCATCAGCACAGGAGACAAATTCCTGAACAGAACACCAACAGGACAGGCTCTAAGATCAACAATGAATAAATGGGACATCATGAAACTGAAAAGCGTCTGTAAAGCAAAGGACACTGTTATCAGAACAAAACGGCAATCTGCATACTGGGAAAGGATCTTCACCAACCTTATATCTGACAGAGGGCTTATATCCAGAATATATAAAGAACTCAAGAAGTTAAACAGCAACAAATCAAGTAATCCAATTAAAAAAATGGGGTACACAGCTAAACAGAATTCTCAATAGAGGAGTATTGAATGTCAGAGAAACACTTAAAGAAAGGATCAACGTCCTTTGTCATCAGGATAATGAAAATCAAAATGACTCTGATATTTCACCTGACATCCATCAGAATGTCTAAGATCAAAATCTCAAGTGACAACACATGCTGGAGAGGAGATGGAGAAAGGGGAACCATCTTACAATGCTGGTGGGAATGTGACTTTTACAACCACTTTGGAAATCAGTCTTGTACTTTCTCATACAATTAAGAATGGTGCTACCTCAAGATCCAGCTATAGCACTCCAAGGCAGCCAGTCTTGAAGATACCTGATAAAACAGGGTCAAATGAAAGGGGAGGAGGTCCTCCCCTATCAGTGGACTTGGAAAGGGGCAGGGGGGAGACCAGGGAGGGAGTTGGGGAGGGGGAGGGAATGAGGAAGCGGGATACAGCTGGGACACAGAGTTAACAAATTGTAATTATAAAGAAAAATAAAAATTTAAAAAAAAAAATTAAAAAAAAAAAAGAAAGGCTGTGTTATCATGCTGAGCCGTACTAGGGTATAGGAGGAGACTTTGCCATTTTCTCATGTGTCTTAGGTCCTTGAAATGGGTAGTTCATCATATATTTGCCTAGAATTTTATTCTCTCAGGGCTTCCTACATGGCCTGTAAAGAATTATCTGTAATTATGGATAAAGAAATAAAAGTCTAAATTCATTCAGTAACTTCTTAAAAAAAATATGCTCAAGTATGCATCACGGACATTTGCTCAACCATGTTAGTAGCAGCTCTATTTATAATAACCAGAATCTGGAAACAACTGTTATCTCCCTCAACTGAGAAATGGATATAGAAACTGTGGTACATTTACACAAAGGAATACTTACTCAGCAATTAAAAACAAGGAAATCATGAAAATTTCAGGCATATGGTGGGAACTAGAAAAGATCATCCTGAGTGAGGTATCCCAGAAGCAGAAAGACACCACATTGTATTTACTCACTTACAAGTGAATATTATACATGTAATATAAGATAGTCATATTAAAATCTGTACACCTAAAGAAGTTAAGCAAGAAGGAATTCCATGGTTAAGATGCTCAATCCTCATTCAGAAATGGCAAATGGGGTAGACATTGGAAGATTATGAAAACAAAGAACAGGACAGAAGCCTACCGCAGATTTTTGGAACACTCTACCCAGCACGTATTAATGCAGATGCTGGGAATCATAGCCAAACTTTGGGTAGAGTGCAGGAAATCTTATGAAAGAGGGGGGAGATAGAAAAACATGGAAGGGACAGGACCTCCACAAGGAGAACAACAGAACAAAAAAATCTGGACCCAGGTGTCTTTTCTGAGACTTATACTCCAACCAAGGACCATGCATGGATATAACCTAGAACCCTTGAATAGATTTAGCCCCTGGAAGCTCTGTGTCCACATGGGTTCCTTCTTAAGGGGAACAGAGGCTGTCTGACATGAACTCATTGGCTGGCTTTTTGATTGCCTATCCCTCAGGTGAGGCATTCTTACTAGACCATAGAGGAAGGCAATGCAGAGAGTCTGGGTGACACCTGATAGGTTAGGGTCAGATATAAGGGGAGGACAACCAGCCCTATCAGTGGACTGAGGAAGGGGCATAGGAGTGGAAGAGGGAGGTAGTGTGGAAATGGGAGGGGATGAGGGAGGGAGCTACGTGTGGGATACAAAGAAAATAAATTGTAATAAATAAGAAATAAAAAGATTACAATTAAAAAAAAGAAGCATGTATAGATATATCATAATAAAATGTCTAAGAACATACAGGTATTTGAAAAGGTGAACCAGAGCCGGTTGTCAGAGAAACAGAAATCTCCAGAAGATTAAGTAATTTCTCTCCCCCCAAACTGAATAAAAGTAAAAGCAGATTTCACAATGCAAAATAGTCTCTATTAACAGAAACTTATAAAAGTGGCAATCAGTCAAGATGACATGTGGATGATGGACGTATTCACCCCAATGGGGGAAAAAAAAACCATAAAATACACAAAGGATAATTAATGTGATTGATAGAGAAGTATACAATTCCAAAACACTTTTGGGACTCAAACATAGCTTTCATTGACTTGTTAAACAAACATTAAAATTAACAAGGAATTACAGGATTTGATCTCTGAAATAATATAGAGAGAACTAATAGATGTCTATAGAGTGTTCTACACAAAACAGCAGAATATACATTCTTCTTACTTGCACCCACAACAGTTTCCAAACAAACTGTAATCAATTCAGAAAATAATGCTCAATAGGCTTTAATGAATTGAAAGTAGGCAAAATATACATTCCAATGCAGCTGGAATAAAAGAATTCAATAATGGAAAGTTAATGGGAAATTTGCAAAGCATGGAAATTAAATAGGAATTAGGCAACATGATACTATAAAAACAGTGAGTCAAAATAGAAATTATAAGATAACAAAAGTATGCTAAGATAAGGAAAATGAAATATTCTCATAACAAAATTATGAGAAACAATGTGCTTAAAAGAAAAAATATAGCTTTAATGTGTATATTTTAAAATATTTCAAATGAATACAATGGTTGGTCTTTAAAAGTAATGACTAGAGTGTAAACCAAACCCAAACAGTCACAGAAGGAAATTTCTGTCAAAAAAATAAATATTTACCTACCCAGAGAAGAAGGGAAAATATCTTTTACTTCTAATTTCACTGAACACTGCTTTGCATACCCCTGCCAGGACATTAAAGCAAGAGAAATAAAGATTTAAGATGAGAGATGGGGAGGAATCCAAGAATCCAGGAATCTAAGTTGGCGGCAACTAGCATGCACTTTATTTGAGAGGCAGATGATTCCAAAACTCTGAAACTGGTGAGTAGAAGGGCAGATGAAGCCAGAACATTGATTTTGAGACATCTCAGGCTAATGGGGACAACTTGTGAGCTGGGAAAGTTTGGTTACAGGTCACCCATAGATGTCTCCAGGGTGGGTGTGATAGTGGCGAACTTTCAACCCCCTGCACTTTACCCTGAGCCAGGCAGTGGCAGCAGCTGCCCCAGGTACACGCCACCCTGCTTGCTGGTTGCAGTGGCAGCAACTGCATCAGCTGGCTTTCCTGAGACGGTGGAAATGATGACAGCTGCCCCAAGTACAGGCCTCTTTGCTCCGAACCTGAGACAGCTGAGCTGTCGCAGGGGCTCCTGGCTGGCAGCCAAGCAATGCACACCACTGATGGATCTCCTACACTTTCATTTGCCCCTGTGGGCCCAAATCTCAGAGCAGAAGACAGGGGGACCCTCTGCTTTCTCAGTACATACACCCGTCAGTGAGTGTGCCTTTGAGTGAGTGCATGCAGAACCCCAGATCCAGGATCCCTCTACACTAAAAGCTGGACATTGAATTCCTTCCACCCACACCTCTACTGTGGGATCGCTGGGCCAGCATTCTCAACTTTGAAACCCTTGTTGTGTGGGTCTCCCAGTGGAGTCCACTCACAGAATTCTGGGAGACAAGATAGTGTAGCCCAGACAGATCTGAGTACCGGGAGCACAGTACAACAGGCCTCTTAGCCACTGAGCCATTCAGAGAACCTGCTCATGTGCATTGTACCCGTGAACCATGCCAGCACCCCAACCTTCATGTATGCTCTACCTTCCAGGCATCTACACAAATTAGCACCTGGTCCTTCAAGGTACACTTCCATGTACACTCTTGCACTTGTGCACATGTACTTACAACCTTCCACCCTTAGCTACAAGCTGAAACACCAACATCCACTCTCAAACCAGTGGACATTTCTCAACTTCCTGAGGAATACTCCAGGCTTCAGAGACAGACAGACCCAGTCTGCAGTACAGACTCCAGGAACAAGCAGCAAAAGTTTTGCATAAGCAGATGACTAGAGGTCGCCTTAAGAACACAGCCGACAAATACCAGGACTTCATGGCTTTACCAGCAATCTCAAAAATTGATGGATATTTTAACTCATCAGAGACACAGAGAAATGATCACTAATCTGTGTTTACCCAGGTATTAGAGGCACAGTAAGAGAAAACAAAGAAACCTCTCAAAGAAATACAGGCAAATACAGCCAAACAAATAGAGGCACATATAGCGGCACATTGAGAGAAAATGGACAAAAAAAAAAAAAAAAAAAAAAAACAAAAAAAGAGACAAAAAAAAAAAAAAAGAAAAAAAAAAAAAAAAAAAAAATAGAGTCCATCATGGACAGACAAGAATACAAATGCAAGCAGATGAAAGAAATGTTGCAAGAGATGAAAATGTAACTAGAATCAATAAAGGAAACACATTCAGCAAAACTTCTGGAGATAGAAAACCCAGTGAAGAGATCAAGTAAGCATCACTAACAGAATTCAAGATATGGAGGAAAGAATCTACGGCGTTGAAGACATAATTGAAGAAATCAATACATCTCTCAAAAAAGACATAAAACCAGGAAGGGTCCTGATACAAAGCACCCAAGGATTCAAAGATGCCATGAAAAGACAAAATCTAAGAATAGTAGGAATGGACAAAAAAGAAGATTCCAGGGTCCAAGGTCCAGAAAATATTTTAAAGAAACCTGGTCCTAAACTGAGCATTTTGTTTGAAGAGGTCATACAATCTTTGATAAATGCATGTACCTGGAGGCAGTAGATCTCTGGGATGGAATGGAGTGGAAAGAGTTTTAAGGTTTGTTTCTTGGATCTACATTTTTCATTTTTGCTTCTTGTTCTTCTGATACATGAGCATGTAGCCTCATGCATTCCAGTTTCATGCCTTCCCACCATGATCAAATGTATCCTACAACAAAACAAACCCTTCCCTTTCTAAGCTGACTTGTGTTTGGTCTCAGAAGTGAGAAAATTGACTGAATTGTTTGTGCGTTGTTACACTCATGTTGCACTCAATTGATTTGTTTATGTGTAAGTCTCATAATTTATGATTTTATTAATGATGGAGATGGGCTCTTCTTATTTCCATGTTATATTTCATGAAAATCATAAAAATGAGTATCTGCCTGGAAAACTTGTGAAGAGAGTGGTAACTATGTTGTTTCATTGATTAGAGGTAGAGAGTAGGATAAATCAACCATTCCTCTAGAGAATGTGTAGTTTTTTAGAGGAGACCCAACAAATAAAGAGCAGGTGAAAAAATTGAAAGGAGCCAGTCTCCTGGTGCAAGATGTATGGAATGACACTAATACTGTGGGATATATAATGAAAATTCATTTGTGTGATGATCAAATAGTATTTTTAATTTACTTGCACATGTAGCAATTTCTTAAAAGTCAAATTTCAAAGAGGTATAGAGAATATCTTCTCTCTTCATGTCACTAACTCCATATGACATAACCCTTTATATCTATTTGTAATGATTCAATATTATGAAAATATCTCTTACATTCCAAGAGACTGGAATTCTTAATGGACCTCACAACCATAGTCAATAATACGTAATGTAATCACTTAAGACTGGCATCTTCGGTACCTAGTTTGTTTAACTTTTGTTTTTTATTACCTATTTAGTTTTTAAAAATTATAAATATGTCATATTCTAATTTTTTTTCTGAATCCTTTCATGTACTCTTCCAGCTGCTTTTCAACTTAATGACCTCTCTTTTCATTAACTGTTGGTACATCCATATATGTATATGTACATGCCTAAATATAACTTGCTCAGTCTATATAATGTTACTTGTATGGATGTTTTCAGAGCTGATGATTAAAGAATATTGTAACAAATAAAAAAAAGAAAAATTATAGAAGAAAAATTTCCTGACTTAAGAAAGCAATTTTGTAAACATAAAATGGGCTTACAGAACACCAAATAGACTAGACCAGAAGAGAAACTCCTTACATCACATAATTGTCAAAACACTAAATCTACAGAAAAAAAAAGAAAAAGTATTAAAAGCAGCAAGGGAAAAAGCCCAAGTAACATATAAAGTTAGACCTATCAGAATCACACCAGACTTTTCAACAGAAACTATGAAAGCCAGAAGGGCCTGGGCACATGCCATGCAGACTCCAAGAGACCATAGATGCCAACCCTGACTACTGTACTCAGCAAAGATTTCAATCAACATAGATTGAGGAAACAAAATATTCCATGACAAAACTGAACTTAAAGAACATCTACACAGCAACCCAGCCCTTAAGAAGATACTAGAAGGAAAACTCCAATCTAACAAAATTAACTACACCCAAGAAACACAGGATATAGATAATGTCATCTCAAAAAAATTTAAAAGAAAACAAGCACAGAAATACACTATCACCACTAACTCTACAATAAAATGAATTAACATTCATTGGTCACTATTATCTATCAACATCAATGGACTCAACCCTCCAATAGAAAGACACAGACTAACAAAATAGTTGCAGAAACAGGATCCAACATTGTGCTGCATCCAAGAAACGACACCTCTGCAACAAAGATAAACACTACCTCACAGTAAAAGACTGGAAAAAAGCTTTTCAAACAAATGGACCCAGAAAACAGAATGGAGTAGCCATCCTACTAAACTAATAAAATAGACTTTCAACCAAAGTTAATCAAAAAAGATGAGTGACACTTCATTCACATCAAAGGAAAAGCTCACGAGGAGGCTATCACAATCCTGAAATTCTTTGCCCAAAATACAAGTGCACCTGCTTTTGTAAATGAAACATTAATAAAGCTTAAATCACACATTGATCCCGCATGTCAATATGGGGAGACTTCAACATTCCACTCTCAACAAGGGACAGATCATCTAGTCAGAAGTTAAATCAGTAAAAAAATGACACAGTGATCCTAATAGATGGACCTAATAGATGTCTACAGAACCTTTCACTCAAACTCATTAAATGGAAACTTTTCCAAAACTGACCATATAGTCAGACACAAAGCAAGCCCAAAGATATTCGAAGATTGAAATTATCCCTTGTATCTACCACCATGGCCTAAATCTAGATTTCAACAACAGAAACACCAAAAATTGTACATACACATGGAAATTAAACAACTCTCTATACTCAATGACAGCTTAGTTAGAAAAGAAATTAAAAAAGAAATTAGTGACTACCTAAAATTCAATGAAAATGAAGGTACAATTTATTTAAACTTATGGGACAGAATGAAAGCAGTGGTAAGAGGAAATTACATAGTACTTAGTGCTTTCAGAAAGAAGTTTGAGACATCTCATACAAGCACCTTAATGAATCACCCAAAATCCCTAAAAAAAGAAGCAGATATACCAAAAAGGTGTAGATAAGTGGAAATAATCAAACTCAGAGCTCAAATCAATGATTTAGAAAAAAAGAATAAATGAGACCAAGAGCTGGTTCTTTGAGAAAATCAACAAGGTAGACAAACTCTTAGCCAAACTAACCTTAGCCAATCTTAGACAAAGAGAAACTATCCAAAGGAGCAAAATAAAAAATGAAAAAAGGGGACATAATGACAGACACTGCAGAAATCCAAACAATCATTAGGTCTTACTACAGAGCCTTTATGCCACAAAATTTGAAAATCTAAATGAAATGGACAATTTTCTTGATAGATTACAATTACCAAAATTAAATCAAGATCAGGTAAATAGATTAATTAGTCCTATAAACCCCAAGAAAATAGAAGCAGTTATCAAAACTGTCCCATCCAAAAAAAGACCAGGGCCAGATGGTTTCAGTCCAGAATTCTACCAAACCATCAAAGAGCTACTCTAATACTCTTCAAATTATTCCACAAAATAGAAACAGAAGGAACATTACCAAACTCATTCCATGAGGCCAAAGTCACCTTGATACCTAAACTACACAAAGACCCAACAAAAAAGAGAACTTAAGACCTATCTCTCTTGTGAACATTGATGCAAAAATACTTAATAAAATACTTGCAAACCGAGTCCAAGAACAGATAAATGATATCCAATATGACCAAGTAGGCTTCCTTCCTGGCATGCAGGAGTGGTTCAAAATACAAAAATCCAGCAATGTAGTCCAATATAGAAACAAACTGTAGGAGAAAAAAACCTACATGACCATCTCCTTAGACGCTGAAAAAGCATTTGACAAAATCCAACACCCATTCATGTTTAAAGTCTTGGAGAGATCAGGGATACAAGGCACATATCTAAACATAGTAAAGACAATATACAGCAAGCCTATAAACAACATTAAACTAAATGGAGAGAAAATTAAATCAACTCCACTGAAATCAGGAACAATGCAAGGCTGCCCACTCTCTCCGTATCTCTTCAACATAGTACTTGAAGTCCTAGCTAGAACAATAAGAAAACTAAAGGTGATCAAGGGGATACAAATCCAAAAGGAAGACGTCAAAGTATCTCTATTGGCTGAAAACATGATCATATGTATGAGGCACTCCAAAAATTCAAACAGAGAACTCCTTCAGCTGATACACACCTTCAGCAAAGTGGCTGTATACAAAATTAACTAAAAAAAAATCAGTAGTCTTTCTGTATACAAAAGACACTAAGACTGAGAAAATAATTATGGAAACAACACCCTTCACATTAGCCACGACTAATGTAAAGTACCTTGGTGTGACTCTACCCAAGCAAGTGGAAGACCTGTTTGAAAACAAACAAAAAAAATTGTATGAAAAAAATTTCAGAGGAGGACAATGAAGCCACTTTTGATGAGAACTGATAGACTAAGATCAGAAAGGACAGGAGAACCTCCCCTATCAGTGGACTTGGGGAGGGGCATGAATGTAGAAAGGGGAGGGAGGGTGGGATATGGAGGGGAGAAGGGAGGAGCTTATGGGGGGTTACAAAATGAATAAAGTGTAATTAATAAATAATTAAAAAAATTTAAACTCTCTGAAGAAAGAATTAGAAGAAGATATGAGAAAATGGAAAGATCTCCCATCTATACAATGGAGTATTACTCAGCAATGAAAAATAAGGAAATCATGAAATTTGCAGGTAAATGATGGGACCTGGAAATGATCATCCTGAGTGAGTTGTCCCAGAAGCAAAAAGATACACACGGTATATATTCACTCATATAAACATACAACATAGAATAAACCCACTTAAAATCTATACATGTCAACAAACTAAGCAAAAGAGAGGACCCTAACTAAAAATGCTTAATCTCCATCCTGAAAGGCAAAGAGGATGGACATCAGAAGAAAAAGAAAACAGGAAACAACCTAGGAACCTGCTACAGAGGGCCTCTGAAAGCCAGAAGAAGAAAACAGGAAACAACCTAGGAACCTGCCACAGAGGGCCTCTGAAAGCCTCTGCCGTGCAGACTGTCAAAGCAGATGCTGAGCCTGATAGCCAACTGTCGGGCAGAATGAATGAAATTTTATGTAAGAAGTGGGAAATGATAAGAGCTGGAGAGGACAGGAACTCCACAATGAGAGCAACAAAACAAGAAAATTTGAACACAGGGAACTTCCTAGAGACTCATACTCCAACCAAGGACTATTCATGGAGATAACCTAGAACCCTGACAATGCAGCCACTTCTGATGAGAACTGATAGACTAAGATCAGAAAGAAGGAGAGGAGGACCTCCCCTATCAGTGGACTTGGGGAAGGGCATGCATGCAGAAAGGGGGGGAGGGGGGACCGGGAGGGGAGGAGTGAGGGGCTAATGGGAGGATACAAAATGAATAAAGTATAATTAATAAAAGTTAAATAAAAAATTTAAAAAAATAAAAAATAAAAAAATAATAATTTTAACAAAAAGCAAAAACAAACAAAAAATGTTCAAGTCTCTAAAGAAAGAAATTTAAGAAGATATCAGAAGATGGAAAGATCTCCCATGTTCATGGATCATCAAGATTAGCATAGTAAAAGTAGCCATCTTCCCAAAAGCAATCTACAGTCTCAATGTAATTTCCATTAAAATACCAATACAATTCTTTACAGAACTTGAAATTACTATTCTCAATTTCATATGGAAAACCAAACAACCAAGAATTGCTTAAAGAGTTTTGTAGTATAACAGATATTCTAGAGAATTCTCCATTCCTAATCTCAGACTGTACTACAGAGCAACAACAGTAAAAACTGCATGGTACTGACGTAGAAACAGACTGGTGGATCAATGGAGTCGAATAGAAGACCCAGAAAGAAACCCACACACCTACAGATACTTAATTTTTGACAAAGAAGCCAAAAGCATACAATGGAAAAAAGAGCATTTTCAATGAATGGTGCTGGTCTAATTGGATGTCTACATGTAGTAAAATGCAAATAGATCCATATGTATCACCGTGAAAAAACCTGAAGTCCAAGTGGATTAAAGACCTCACATAAACCCAGAAACACAAAATCTGTTAGAAGAAAAGTGGGGAAGATTCTTGAAATCATTGGCACAGGACAACTTCTGGAACAGAATATCAATAGCACAGGATCTAAGATCAACAAAAAAAATCTTCGGTAAAGCAAAGGACAAACCGCAGCCTACAGACTAGGAAAGAATCTTCACCAACCCTATATACGACAGAAGGCTAATATCCAGAATATATAAAGAACTCAAGAAGTTAAACAGCAACAAAACAGTTAATCCAATTTAAAAAAAAAATGGGGTACAGAGCAAAACAGAGAATTCTCAATAGAGGACTATCGAATGGCCAAGAAACACTTAAAGAAATACAGAAGATACTAGAAGGAAAACTCCAACGAAAATGAATTCACCCAAGAAAACAGGGCATACAGATAATATCCCAACAACAATGAAAAGAAAACAAGCAATGAAACAGGGTAAGATCACCGACTCCATTACAAAAGGAACTAACATGCATTGGTCACTATTATCTATCAATATCAATGGACTCAACTCACCAATAAAAAGACACAGGCTAACAGAATGGTTACGGAAACAGGATCCAACGTTCTGTTGCATCAAAGAAATACACCTATGCAACAAAGATAAACACTACCTCAGAGTAAAGGGCTGGAAAAATGTTTTTCAAGCAAATGGTTCCAGAAAACAAGCGGAAGTAGCCATCCTAATATCTAACAAAATAGAATTTCATCCAAAGTTAATCAAAAAAGATAAGGAGGGCCACTATATTCTCATCTAAGGAAAAATCCACCAAGAGGACATCACAATCTTGAATATCTATGCCCCAAATACAAGAGCACCGACATTCGTAAATGAAACATTATTAAAGTTTAAATACTACATTGATCCTAATACCCTAATAGTGGGAGACTTCAACACTCCACTCTCACCAAGGGACAGATCAACTAGACAGAAAACAAATAGGGAAATAAAAGCACTCACAGAATCCCTAAATCAAATGGACCTAATAGACGTCTACAGATCTTTTCACCCAAACTCAAAAGAGTACACCTTCTTTTCAGCACCGCATGGAACCTTCTCCAAAATAGACCATATACTGGGTCACAAAGCAAGCCTCAACAGATACAAAAGGATTGAAATAATCCCTTGTATACTATCTGACCACCATGGACTAAAGCTGGACATCAACAACAAAAAGCCGACACGCACATGGAAACTGAACAACTTACTACTCAACGACAGCTGGGTTAAGGAAGAAATAAAGAAAGAAATTAAAGACTTCCTAGAATTCAATGAAAATGAAGGCACAAAATACCCAAATTTATGGGACACATTGAAAGCAGTGCTCAGAGGAAAATTTATAGCACGAAGTGCCTACAAGAAGAAATCAGTAACATCACATACAAACAACTTAATGGCCCAACTGAAAAACCCAGAAAAAAAAAAAGGAAGCAGATACACCCAAGAGGAGCAGATGGCTGGAAATAATCAAACTAAGGGAGGAAATCAATCAATTAGAAACAAATAAAACTATCCAAAAAATCAATGAAACAAAAAGCTGGTTCTTTGAGAAAATCAACAAGATAGACAAACCCTTAGCCAAACTAACTAAAAGGCAGAGAGAAACTATCCAAATCAGCAAAATCAGAAATGAAAATGGGGACATAACTACAGACACTGAGGAAATCCAAACAATTATTAGTTCATACTACAAAAGCCTATATGCCACAAAATTTGAAAATCTAAATGAAATGGATAACTTTCTTGACAGATTCCATCTACCAAAATTAAGTCAAGATAAGGTAGAAAGACTGAATAGCCCTATTTCTCCCAAGCAAATTGAAGCAGTCATTAATAGTTTCGCCTCCAAAAAAAGCCCTGGACCAGATGGCTTCAGCGCAGAATTCTACAAGACCTTCAAAGAAGTGCTAACACCAATTCTCCTCAAACTATTCCACGAAATAGAAACAGAAGGTACATTACCAAACTCATTCTATGAAGCCACAGTCACCTTGATACCTAAACCACACAAAGATCCAACAAAAAAAGAGAACTTCAGACCTATCTCTCTTATGAACATTGATGCAAAAATGCTCAATAAAATACTTGCAAACCCTAATCCAAGAACACATCAAAGATATCATCCACCATGATCAAGTAGGCTTCATCCCAGGCATGCAAGGGTGGTTCAACATACAGAAATCCATCAATGTAATCCACCACATAAACAAACTGAAGGAGAAAAACCACATGATGCCAAAAAAGAATTTGACAAAAAACCTTAGATGCCAAAAAAGCATTTGACAAAGTCCAACACCCATTCAGGTTTAAAGTCTTGGAGAGATCAGGGATACAAGGCACATACCTAAAGATAGTAAAGGCAATATACATTAAGCCTATAGCCAACATCAAACTCAATGGAGAGAAACTTAAATCAATCCCACTGAAATCAGGGACAAGACAAGGCTGCCCATTGTCTCCATATCTCTTCAACATAGTACTTGAAGTCCTAGCCAGAGCAATAAGACAACTAAAGGAGATCAAGGGGATACAAATTGGAAAGGAAGAGGTCAAAGTGTCACTATTTGCAGATGATATGATAGTATACATGAGCGAACCCAAAGATTCAACCAGAGAACTCCTTCAGCTGATAAACACCTTCAGCAAAGTGGCAGGATACAAAATCAACTCAAAAAAATCAGAAGCCCTCTTGTATACTGAAGACAAAAAGGCTGAGAAAGCAATTAGGGAAACAACACCCTTCACAATAGCCAGTAATAACATAAAGTACCTTGGTGTGACTCTAACCAAGCAAGTGAAAGACCTGTTTGAGAAAAACTTCAAGTCTCTGAAGAAAGAAATCGAAGAAGATTTCAGAAGATGGGAAGATCTCCCGTGCTCATGGATTGGTAAGATTAACATTGTGAAAATGGCCATCCTGCCAAAAGCAATCTACAGATTCAATGTTATTCCCATCCAAATAACAACTCAATTCTTTACAGACCTTGAAAAAAAGATTCTCAGCTTCATATGGAGAAACAAAAAACCCAGAATCTCCAAAACGATCCTGTACAATAACAGATCATCTGGAGGTATCTCCATCCCCGATCTCAAGCTGTACTACAGGGCAACAGTAATAAAAACTGCATGGTATCGGCATAGAAACAGAAAGGAGGATCAATGGAACCACATAGAAGATCCAGAAATAAACCCACACACCTATGAATACTCAATATTTGACAAAGAAGCCAAATCCATTCAATGGAAAAAAGACAGCATCTTCAACAAATGGTGCTGGACCAACTGGATGTCTACATGCAGAAAAATGAAAATAGAACTATATTTATCACCCTGCACAAAACTAAAGTCAAAGTGGATCAAGGACCTCAACATAAAATCAGATACTCTAAATCAGTTGGAAAAAAAAGTGGGGAACAGCCTAGAACTCACTGTCACAGGAGACAACTTCCTGAACAAAACACCAACAGCACAGGCTCTAAGAGCAACAATCAATAAATGGGACCTCATGAAACTGAAAAGCTTCTGTAAAGCAAAGGACAGTGTCATCAATACAAATAGACAGCCTATAGATTGGAAAACAATCTTCACCAACCCTTTATATGACAGAGGACTCATATCCACTATATATAAAGAACTAAAGAAGCTGAAAAGCAGCAAACCAAGTAATCCAATTAAAAAATGGGGAACAGAGCTAAACAGAGAATTCTCTGTAGAGGAATATCGAATGGCAGAAAAACACTTAAAGAAATGTTCAACCTCATTAGCCATTAGGGAGATGCAAATCAAAACGACCCTGAGATTTCACCTTACACCCATCAGAATGGCCAAGATGAAAAACTCAAATGATAGCACATGCTGGAGAGGTTGTGGAGAAAAGGGAACCCTCCCCCATTGCTGGTGGGAATGTAAACTGGAACAACCACTTTGGAAATCAATCTGGCGCTTTCTCAGACAACTAGGAGTAGTGCTACCTCAAGGCCCAGCTATACCACTCCTAGGTATATACCCAAAATTTGCTCAAGTATACAACAAGGACATTTGTTCAACCATGTTTGTAGCACCTTTATTTGTAATAGCCAGAACTTGGAAACAACCCAGATGTCCATCAACAGAGGAATGGATACAGAAATTGTGGTATTTTTACACAATGGAATACTACTCAACAATCAAAAAGGAGGAAATCATGAAATTTGCAGGCAAATGGTAGGATCTAGAAAAGATCATTCTGAGTGAAGTATCCCAGAAGGAGAAAGACAAACATGGTATATACTCGCTTATATAGACCTACAAGATATGATAAACATAATGAAATCTACACACCTAAAGAAGATAATCAAGAACGTTGACACAGGCGAAGATGATCTATCCTCATTTAGAAAGACAAATGGGATGTGCATTGAACGTATGACAGGAGTCTACCACAAAAGGCATCTGAAAGACTCTACCTAGCAGTGTTTCAAAGCAGACACTAAGACTCATAACCAAACCCTCTGCAGAGTGCAGGGAATCATATGAAAGAAGGGGAGTTAGTATGATATGGAAAGGATAGGAGCTCTACAAGGACCAAATATATCCCGGCACAGGGTCTTTTCTGAGACTGACACTCAACCAAGGACCATCTATGTATATAACCTAGAACTTTTGTTTGGATGTGGCCCGTGGTAGCTCAGTAACCAAGTAGTTTTCCAAAGTAAGAGGAACAAGTACTATTTCTAACAGGATCTCAAGGGCAGGCCCTTTGCCCGCCCCCCCACGGTAAGAGCAGTCCTGTTAGGCCACAGAGGAGGACTTTGCAGCCAGCCCTGAAGATACCCGATAAAACAGGGTCAAATGAAAGGGGAGGAGGTCCTCCCCTATCAGTGGACTTGGAAAGGGGCAGGGAGGAAACCAGGGAGGGAGTATGGGGCTGGGGAGGGAATGAGGGAGCGGGATACAGCTGGGACACAGAGTTAACAAAATGTAACTAAAAAGAAAAATAAAATTAAAAAACAAAACAAAAAAAACAAAACAAAAAAAATGTTCAATATCCTTAGTCATCAGGAAAATGCAAAGCAAAAAGACCCTGAGATTTTGCCATACACCCATCAGAATGGCAACATTCAATAACTTAAGTGAGAGCACATGCTAGAGAGGATGTGGACAGAAGGAACCCTCCTCCATTGCTGTTAGAATGTGTACTTGTTCAATCATTTTGAAAATCAATCTGGTACTTTGTCAGACAATTAGGAATAATGTTACCTCAAGGTCCAGCTATACCATTCTTAGGCATATATCCAAATTATGTTCAAGTACACAACAAGGACATTTGATCAACAATATTCATAGGAGCTCTATTTGTAATAGCCAGTATCTGGAAACAACCCAGATATCCCTCATTGGAGAAATGGATACAGAAATTGTAGTACATTTACACAATGGATACTACTTACCAATTAAGAACAAGGAAATCATGAAATTTGGAAGCAAATGGTGGGAACTAGAAAAGATCATTCTTATTGAGTTAATGCAGAAGCAGAAAGACGCACAAAGGTATATACTCACTTTTAAGTGGATATTAGACATATAATATAGGATAAACATACTAAAATCTGTATGCCTAAAGAAGCTAAGCAAGAAGGAGGACCCTAGGGAAGTTGTTCAATCAGAAAGTCAAACTGGACAGTCATATGAAGAGTGAGAAAACAGGGATCAGGACAGGAATCTACTGTAGAGGACCTCTGAAAGACTACCCAGCAGGGAATTGAAGCAGATGCAAGATTCTTTGCCAAACTTTGGACAGAGTTCAGGTATTATGAAAGTAGGGGGAGACAGAAAGACCTGAAGGGAAAGGAGTTCCCCTTGGCGACCAAAAGAACCAGAAAATCTGGGCCCAGGGTTCTTTGTGGAGGTTGATGCTCCAACCAAGGACCATGCATGGAGATACCCTAGAATCACTGCTCGGATGTAGCCCATGGCAGCTCAGTTTTAATTGGTTCCCTAGTAAGTGGAGCAGGGTCTGTCTCTGACATGAACTCTGTAGCTGGCTCTTTGATCACCTCCCCCTGTTTTGGGCTGCCTTTCCAGGTCACAGAGGAAGACAATATATGGGTACTGATGAGATCTGATAGGCTAGGGTCAGATGGAAGGTTACGAGGACCTCCTCTATCAGTGGACTAGCAGAGGTTCACTGGTGTTTAATAGGGAAGGAAGGTGGGACTGGCAGGAAATGAGGGAGGAGGCTAAAGCTTAGATAAAAATTGAATAAATTGTATTAAAAAATAAAAAAGAGAAAGAATGCTACCCAAAAAGTAAAAAAAGATTTAAGACAGGGAAGTTACAGATGAATCTCTAGTCATCTATAAGTAGATGGAGGACATATAAGAAATGGCAGTAACACCGTTATCAAGCTCTTAGAAATACCATGTGAATTTAGCCAGCTTTCTGGGCAAAGAAAAAATATATATATAATTTTACATGTATTTATCTATATTTACCACTAACAAGAAGTCACCTAAAACATTTCAAAACCACAACTATTTACAAGAGCAGCCTAAGAAATTAATGCCCAGAGATATGACTACAAAATATAGATATAATATTTATTAGTTGAAAGATGTATATTAGATATGAATAACTTATGTAAATATTAGATATGTGTGTACATTTGGATATGAGTATGGATTACAAACCATAGTATTGTTGACTTCAGTTTGACTTTAGTATTTATATAATTGATTTATAGATTCAATTCAATTATGTTTTTTTAAATGAGATCTTTTACTTTGGAGATTGATAAGCTAATTTAAGTCTTTATATATATGAAAACATTTAATATCAGTGTGGGTAATTTGGAAGAACATAGTGAACTGGTTTATTCTAGTAACATCCCAGACTTATTGCTTAAAATAATGACTGCTAGACACATACGAGATACTAAAAATTATATATAGGAAGATATTTTCTCAAAAATGAATGTATTGGTTGCATCAAGTCAGATAACAAGAACACATGATGTTTCATGACAATGATACAATTTAAACTTTCACCAGAATATTAGAACCTTAAAAGAAAAAACAACTTTGTATCTATCCCTTCAATCTTGATCGCTTTTCTGTTACTATCAGCACTGCCTATTATCACTAATGATATTTTAATATTGTATAACGAAATAATCAACCTTCAGAATGTCTGCATATTTGGGGAACCAACAATTTCCCAGTGACCCATGCTTTGTGTTTCCAAATCAAGTTTTAATAATTTGATTATGTATTTCAGTGCATTTTAATGTGACAGGTAATGAAAAATCCTGAGATATTGCTTCACATTCTACATTGTAAGTGAAGAAACTATCACTTGCTGAGTTCTAGCAAGATGTCAACCATTGCACAAATATCTAAACTAATGATAAAATATTTTCCTATATTGAAGATATCTATGTGATGTTGTATATGGTTTTCATAAATTAGATACAGAGGCATGCATGAAAATAACAGAACAAACACAATACAGACAGCAATACTTGGGCCTGAAGAGAATCACTTCCAAATCCAAAGATAAAGAATGTCAAAACAATGCCCTTCTTCCCACTGCTTTTATTTTTACAAACATAGTTATTGTCCAAAATCCATTTATTTAGTTTGTTGTTTATAAAATCTCTGTACAAATAATTTAATTTTTTCTTAAACTTTAATTTTTAACATAAGAAGTATTGATATAATATGAATTACTATATGTTTAAGAGTATAATATAATCTTGAGATTGAATAATTTGAAATTTGACATATTAATTGTCTAAGAAACTACTAGCAGTTTTATTCTTGATCTTCAAATAATCACTGAGGAGAGCTGATTCAGACCTTATACTTTCATTGTTGATTTCTCTGTCTTTCTAGATTTGTCTATTCTCTTTTGATGAGTTCAAGTTATTGTGTACTTAAACTTTTGTTATATTTTCCAGATGAGTTAAATATCTCATCATCATGTAATAAATGTTTTACAGAATATGTTTACCAAAATTTTATACTTAATAATAATGTTGTATAATACTTTTGTTGGTGTTTGAGAAAGACCTTTGTAAAAATTTTGCCTTTTACTTTATATACTTTATATCCTATATATAGCTGTGATATTTTTCTAATTCTGACAAGCTTTGACTATTTAAATTATTTGTAGTTTGTATGATCTGAGATATATTTGGTTTTAATTTTGCCATTTACTATCTTCATATATTTTCTTAATATATTTTTCTTTTTTATCCTTAATATATACCTTATATCCTTTTGGATTTGTTTATTTATCTATAATATTCTTTTTTAAATTTAAAAGTTGGGCATTTCTCTTTCATTCTTTTTGTTTCCTTTTAATGTACAAATTATACTTTATCATCAAAATATGTAAAGTATCATTTTAACTTTAAAACGTTATACTGGTATCTAATACCTTACATGTTAATTAATTTTACATGGAAAGAATATGAACTAAACTTTATAAGCACAATTTTGCATATATAGATTCATACGATTTTTTGTGATGAACTTCATGGCTTGTTATTTAAAGGTGTCTTGCTGTATATTCACAGACTGATCTACAATAGCTCTAACAAGACAGTCTTAAAAGTGATATAAACTTATTTGCTTGACTAATCCAGAAATAAAGTTTACTAGATTAATGAACCTACTCCCTTCTATCTGACCCTAGCCAATCAGGTCTCATCAGAACTGGCTGCATCATCTTCCTCTGTGTCCTAGCAAGGATGATAGGGGAAGAACAGGGAGGGTGGGTAATACTGGGAGGAGAGGGGAAGCTACAGCTAGGATACAAAGTGAATAAATTCTAATAAATAAATAAATAAATAAATAAATAAATAAATAAATAGGAAAAAGGCAATTAATGAACTGTAAAGAAAGGTATAGACCTTATTATAGTCTCCATCTGAATGTTTCAAAGAAACAAGGTTGAAGAGAAATTATTTCATGAGAGAAAATATAAGTTCAACTGGGTGAGAGAGAGGAGAGAGGAATAGAAACGTTCTAAGTTCCACCTAGTTAAAATTCTTGACATTAATATCAGCATGGCCAAAATAATTATGAATATCTTAAGTTTCCAAAATAACATTATCTTTTACCACTTTAAATATACTGAAACTTTTAAAAAAGGTAACAACTGTCCTTTTTTGTTGTTTAAGTAGAACTCACAAACTAAAATTCATGAGAAATAGTAAATTTTGTTTAATAAAAGCACAAATTTGTCTTTCTCCTTCTGGGATACTTCACTCAGAATGATCTTTTCTAGATCCCACCATTTGCCTGCAAATTTCATGATTTCCTCCTTTTTGATTGCTGAGTCGTATTCCATTTTGTAAAAATGCCACAATTTCTGTATCCATTCCTCCGTTGATGGACATCTGGGTAGTTTCCAGGTTCTGGCTATTACAAATAAAGCTGCTATAAACATGGTTGAGCAAATGTCCTTGTTGTGTAGTTGAGCAAATTTTGGGTATATACCTAGCAATGGTATAGCTGCCTCTTGAGGAAGCACTATTCTTAATTGTCTGAGAAAGCACCAGATAGTCTTCCAAAGTGGTTATAACAGTTTACATTCCCACCAGCAGTGGAGGAGGGTTCCCCTTTCTCCACAACCTCTCCAGCATGTGTTGTCACTTGAGTTTTTCACCTTGGCTGTTCTGATGAGTGTAAGGTGAAATCTCAGGGTTGTTTTGATTTGCATTTCCCTAATGGCTAATGAGGTTGAGCATTTCTTTAAGTGTTTCTCTGCCATTTGATATATACTCATTCATATAGACCTATAAGATATGATAAACATAATGAAATCTATACACCTAAAAAAAGATAATCAAGAAAGCTGACATGGGGTAAGATGATCAATCCTCATTTAGAAAGACAAATGGGATGTGCATTGAATGTATGACAGGAGTCTACTGCAGAAGGCATCTGAAAGACCCTACCTAGCAGTGTTTCAAAGCAGATACTAAGACTCATAACCAAACCTTCGGCAGAGTACAGGGAATCATATGAAAGAAGGGGAGTTAGTATGATGTGGAAAGGATAGGAACACCACAAGGATCAAATATATCTGGGCAGAGGGTCTATTCTGAGACTGACACTCAAGCAAAGACCATGTATGGATATAAGCTAGAACCTCTGCTCGGATGTAGCCCGTGGTAACTCAGTAACCAATTGGTTTCCCATAGTATGAGGAACAAGGACTATTTCTAACAGGAACTCAATGGCTGGTTCTTTGACCTTCCCACCCCCCATGGAGGAGCAGTCCTGTTAGGCCACAGAGGAGGACTTTGCAGCCAGTCCTGAAGATACCTGATAAAACAGGGTCAGATGGAAGGAGAGGAGTTCCCCCCACAATCAGTGGACTTGGAAAGGGGCAGGGAGGAGATGAGGGAGGGAGGGTGGGATTGGGAGGGAATGAGGGAGCGGGATACAACTGGGATACAGAGTTAACAAAATGTAACTAATAAGAAAAATTTTAAAAAAGCACAAATTTATGTAAGTTTACTTCATGCCAATTCGAACTACATTATTATTTTTCTACTGAAAACTTGCATATGGAATATGTAAAAATTAGTAGGACAAATATTCTGGAACAGTCTTTCTTTTCATAGATTTCAATGTTATATTTTAAATTTTTAATGTTTCTTTTAACTTTGTAACCATCAAAGAATTTTGTATCTGTGTTGCAGAATCCATTGGTATATTAGTATAAAAAGTAATTTAGCTATACAAATCGAAAGCTTAGGCTTTTGTATCCATATGCATTATAAAACTTTCATTATTTTTAACCTAAATATCAGATATGTAGGTTAAGAATAATTACTCGACAGCCTGTTCATATGCAAATGTTACCAGTCGATGTCTGTAGGTTGTTCACAGTACATAATCCGAAGGTATTGAGCATAGCCTCTGCAATTCTATGGCCAGGTATTTACCTATTGATATTGCCCAAACGATAGCAATCTTCATGATGGCCTTAGTCCGTGAATTGAACCGGCTATGCTCAATAGGATTACGTATTGCTACATACCGGTCCAGCGATATGGCGCAGAGGTGCATGATGGACGCAGTTGAAAATAGCACATCTAGTGAAATCCAGACGGGGCACAAATACCTAGGTAATGGCCAGACATAATCTGAAAAAGAGCAAAGAGAAGATAAAAACATCTTAACAAACTGTATTGACTACACTTTTCCACTTTGTTTACTTATTTCCTTTCCACATCATTTTAAAGACAGTGAAATTTCAGAATTCTTCTTAGTGATGATAACATCAGTGTTATAATCTTTTAATACAGTATGCTTAATATAATATAAAAGTAGCCACTTCAACAAGTATAACTCCAAGGCATTTAGTAGCCTCAAAATATTATACCGTACTTGACTTCCTTCTAAGTTTGGAACATTTCATCATTCCAGATGAAAAACTCTATGCATTAGTCAGCAATAGGTTGCTGACTCCCTGAACCCCAGGCAATCTCTAGTCTGCTTGTTTTCATTACAGATTTACATACATTGGACATTTCATGTAGCTGGAATTATTTTTCATAGTAGGCTTGTTGATAATTATGTTGGGAGCTTATTCATACTCATCTACTTATTATTACTCGGTTCCTTTTAACAACATGTGAGTCATGTGAGAATTTTTAACTGCTCTCATAATTGCTTTTAAATTTCCTTTGTGGATTGTTTATTGTTGTGTATAGTACTGAAGATAATTTTAGTTTATTGATCCTGCGCTCTGTAACTTCGCCAAGCTCATTTATCATGTCCAGTTTTGGTGTGTAGATTCCTCATGATTTTCCATATATATGATCACAAATAGTTTTGTTTCTTTTCCAGTTTTCCCCCAAGTTTCATTCCTTTCCTCTTGTAGATTATTTAACTTTTCATAGGGTGACTATCTATTGTATTATTTACTTATCCTTTTGAAGATCTATTTTTATTTATTCTCATGTGCATACATGTATGCTGTCAAAGACCAGAGGAAGCCAGTAGATCCTCTGGAACTCGGAGTTACAAGTATTTATTGTGTTGTCTGGCATGGGTGCAGAAAACTGAAATCATATTCTCTGAGAGAACCTCAATTCCTCTTAAACCCTGAGCAATTTTTTTTTGCTCCCTATTTGTTAACCTTTCAATTCTACAAAAGAAAGTATGCACTTTGATGTCAAATTTTAGTGAATTGTGCCACTTATTTTTTTTTCTTAGTTCTTTTCACCAAAACTGTCAAATTTTCAAGGAGGTTTTGGATTTCTTAATTGTATATTTTCTTATTCTGTATTATGTTAATCATTTTGCTAGTTTGGCTAATCTAGCTCTTTTTCTCTAATTACTTAAGATATAAAGTTAGGTTAAGTTGTTGACAAAAAACAATTATAGCAAGCTTTTGTTTGAGCTATTGCACTTTCTAGCTCCCAGATTTGTGCTTGGTTCTCTTTTATAACTCTTTATTTGTTCTTTATTCATTGCAACATTGTTTCTCTTGTCTCCTTTAGTTCTTTGTTCATTATTTTCTTTAGCAGTTTGAGTAATTTAAGTTGTTGAATCTAGTCCCTGAGCACCAGTCCAACAAAATAAATTATCATCTTAACCCTACTATAGTCTGGTTCTTCTGAAATATTAACAAGCCTCTACAAAACTCTCTGTAGAGGAATATTGAATGGCAGAGAAACACTTAAAGAAATGTTCAACATCATTAGCCATTAGGGAAATGCAAATCAAACAACCCTGAGATTTCACCTTACACCCATCAGAATGGCCAAGATGAAAAACTCAGGTGACAACACATGCTGGAGAGGTTGTGGAGAAAGGGGAACCCTCCTCCACTGCTGGTGGGAATGTAAACTTGTACAAACACTCTGGAAATCAATCTGGCACATTCTCAGACAACTAGGAATAGTGCTTCCTCAAGATCCAGCCATATCACTCCTAGGCATATATCTAAAAGAGGCTCAAGTGCACAATAAGGATATATGCTCAACCATGTGTGTAGTAGCTTTGTTTGTAATAGCTAGAAGCTGGAAACAGCCCAGATGGCCCTCAACTGAAGACTGGATGTAGAAGTTGTGGTACATCTACACAATGGAGTACTACTCTGCAATGAAAAATAAGGAAATCATGGAATTTGCAGGTAAATGTTGGGACCTGGAAAGGATCATCCTGAGCGAACTGTCCCAGAAGCAGAAAGACACACACGGTATATACTCACTCATATAGACATAGAACATAGGATAAATCTACTAAAACCTGTGCATCTAAAGAATTTAATTAAGAGAGAGGACCCTGACTAAAACGCTCATTCCCCATCCCGAAAGGCAAAGAGGACAGACATCAGAAGAAGAAAACAGGAAACAACCTGGAAACTTGCCACAGAGAGCCTCTGAAAATGGTTTTCTAAGTAAAGAGATCCAGCAAACAAGCTATAGTGTTCATCATAATATGTAGTAAAATAGACTTTAAATCAAAATTAATCAAAAAAGATGAGGAGGGACATTTCATTCTCATCAAATAAAAAAATCAAACAGGAGGATATAACAATCCTGAACATCAATGCCCCAAACACTAGAGTGCTTGGATTTATAAACTAAAAGTATTAAAGTTTAAATCATACATAGATCTGAATACCTTAATAGTGGGAAACTTCAACTCTCCATTCTCACCAAGTGACTGATCATCTAGACTGAAGCTAAATAGGAAAATAATGACGCTTACACCGATCCTAAATTAAAGGGACCTAATAAATCTCTACAGAACTTTTCACCCAAAAAGAGTATACCTTCTTTTCAGCACCTCACGGAATCCTCTCAAAAATTGACCATAGAGTCAGGCACAAAGCACATATCAACAGATACAAGAAGATCAAAATAATTCCTTGTATCCTATCAGACCACCATGGCTTAAAACTAGACCTCATCAACAACAGGAATAACAAAATAGCCTTCATACACATGGAAACTAAACAACCATCTACTTAATGAAAGCTTGGTCAGGGAAGAAATGAAAAAAGAAATTAGAGACTTCCTAAAAATCTATGAAAATGAAGGCACAACTTACCCAAACATATTGGACAAAATGAAATCAGTGCTAAGGAGAAAGTTCATAGCACTAAGTTTAACACATCTCATACAAGCAACTCAATGGCATACATAAAAGCCCTAGGGTGGAGAGGCGGACAGTAGACACACCCAAAAAGAGTAGATGATTAGAAATAATCAAACTCAGGGTTGAAATCAATGAATTAGAAACAAAGAAAAAATTCAAAGAATCAATGAAACCAAGAGCTGGTTCTTTGAGAAAATCAACAATATAAACAAACTTTTATCCAAACTAACCAGGAAGCAGAGAGAAATTATCCAAATCAGCAATATCAGAAACAAAAAGGGGAACATAACGACAGACACTGATGAAATCCAAAGAATCATTAAGACTTACTAAAATATCCTATATACCACAAAATTTGAAAATCTAAATGAAATGGACAATTTTTTGATAGAACCCATTTACCAAAATTAAATCAAGATCAGCTAAATAGATTAAATAATCCTATATCCCCCAAGGAAATAGAAGCAGTCATCAAAAATCTCCCTTCCAAAAAAATCCCAGGGCCAGATGGTTTCAGTGCAGAATTCTACCAGACCTTCAAAGAAGAGGTACCTCAAATTCTCTCCAAAGAATTCCACAAAATAGAAACAAAAGGAACTCTACGGAACACATTCTTCATAAAGCCACAGTCACCTTGATACCTAAAACAAACAAAGACCCAACAAAAAAGAGATCTTCAGACCTATCTCTCTTATGAACATTGATGCAAAAATACTTGTTAAAATACTTGCAAACTGAATCCAAGAACACATAAAAGAGATCATCTACCATGACCAAATAGGCTTCATTCCAGGAATGCAGGGGTGGTTCAATATAGGGGAATCCATCAATGTAATCCACCATATAAACAAATTGAAGGAAAAAAAAAAAACCACATGATCATCTACTTAGATGCCGAAAAAGCATTTTTACAAAATCCCCCACACATTAATGTTTAAAGTCTCAAAAAGATCAGGGATATAAGGCACATATCTAAACATAGTAAAGATAATATACAGCAAGCCTACAGCCAACATCAAACTAAACAGAGAGAAACTAACTCAATCCCACTGAAATCAGGCACAAGACAAGGCCGCCCACTGTCTCCTTATCTCTAAAGGAGATCAAGGGGAAACAAATCAGAAAGGAAGAAGTCGAAGTATCACTGTTTTCAGACGATGTGATAATATCCACGAGTCACCCCAAAAATTCAACCAGAGAACTCCTTCAGCTGATAAGCACCTTCATTAAAGTGTCTAGATACAAAATTGACTCAAAAAAAAATCAGTAGCCCTCCTGTATACCAAAGACAAAAGGGCTGAGAAAGAAATTATGGAAATAACATCCTTCCCAATAGTCACTAATAACATAAAGTACCTTGGTGTGACTCTAACCAAGCAAGTGAAGTACCTGTTAAAAAATTTTTCAAGTCTTTGAAGAACAAAGTTGAAGAAGATATCAGAAGATGAAATGATCTCCCATGCTCATGGATAATCAGTATTAACATAGCGAAAATGGTCATCCTGCTAAAACCAATCTACTGATTCAATGCAATTCCCATCAAAGTACCAACACAATTTTTTACAGACATTTAAATAACAATTCTCAATTTCATATGAAAAAAAACCCAAACAACCCAGAATTACTAAAACAGTCCTATACAATAAGAGATCTTCTGTAGGTATCTCCATCCCTGATTTCAAGCTGTACTACAGAGCATCAGCAATTAAAACTGTATGGTACTGGCATAGAAACAGACTGGTAGATCAATGGAGTCGAATAGAAGACCCAGAAAGAAACCCACACACCTATAGGTACTTAATTTTTGACAAAGAATCCAAAAATATACAATGGAAAAAAGAGAGCATCTGAAATGAATGGCGGTAGTCTAACTGAATCTCCAAATGTAGAAAAATGCACATATATCTGTACGTATCACTGTGCACAAAACTAAGGTCCAAGTGGATCAAAGACCTTAACATAAAACTAGACACACTAAATGTTAGAAAAAACATCTTCACCAACCCTATATCTGACAGAGGGTTAATATCTAGAATATATAAAGAACTCAAGAATTTAAACACAAATACATCATGTTATCCAATTAAAAATGGTGTACAAAGCTAAAGAGAGAATTCTCAATAGAGGAACAGCGAATGTCAAAGAAACACTTGAAGAAATGTTCAATATCTTTCATCATCAGAGAATTGCAAATCAAAACAACCCTGAAATTTCACCTTACACCCATCACAATGGCCGAGATCCCAAACTTAAGTAACCACACATGCTGTAGAAGATATGGACAAAGGGGCACTCTCCTCCATTACTGGTGAGGATGTAAACTTTTACAACCACTTTGGAAATAATTCTGGCACTTTCTCAGAAAATTAGAAATAGTGCTACCTCAATATTCAGCTATACCACTCCCAGACATATATCCAAAATAAGCTCAAGTATACAAGAAGTACATTTGCTCAACCATGTTTGAACCAGCTTTATTCATAATAGCCAGAATCTAGAAACAGCCCAGATACCCCTCAATGGAGGAATGGTTACAGAAATTATAGTGCATTTCCACAATGGAATACTACTCATCAATTAAAAACAAGGAAATCATGAAATTTGTAAGCAAATAGTGGGAAGTAGAAAGACTCATTCTGAGTGAGTTAACACAGAAGCAGAAACACAGATGAGTTAACACAGATGGTATATACTCACTCATAAGTAGATATTAGACTTATAACATAAAATAAACATACTAAAATCTGTATGCCTAAAGAACCTAAGCAAGAAGTAGGACATTAGGGAATGTGCTCAAGCCTCATTCTGAAAGTCAAAGTGGACAATTATTTGAAGAGGAATAAATCAGGGAATAGGACAGTAGTTTACCACAGAAGGTCTCTGAAAGACTCTACCCAACATGGAAATAAAGCAGATGTTGAGATACATAGTCAAACTTTGGGCAGAGTTCAGGGATTCTTATGAAAGTAGGGGGAGATAGAGAGGCTTGAAGGAGACAGGAGTTCCACATGGCAACCAACAAAACCAACAATCTGGGCACTGGTGTCTTTGTGGAGACTGATGGTCCAAACAAGGACCATGTATGAAGATAACCTAGAACCCCTGCTCAGTTGTAGTCCACAACAGCTCTGTCTCAAAGTAGGTTCCCTAGTAAGGGGAAAGGATCTATCTCTGACATGAACTCAGTGGCTTTGTCTTTGGTCACCTCCCATTGGTGGGGACAGCCTTTCCAGGCCACAAAGGAAGGCAATGCAGCCAGTCCTGACGAGACCTGATAGGCTAGGGTCAGATGAAAGGGTAAAAGGACCTCCCCTAATAGTGGACTAGGGAAAGATTGTAGGATGGTAATAGGGAGGGAGGGTGAGACTGGGAGGAGATTATGGAGAGGGGAACAGCTGGGATACGAAGTGCATAAATTTAAATAAATAAACAAATAAATAAATAATAATTTTTAAATGTCTTAAATTTACAAAAGTGAAATAATTTCCTATATTCGATCTTATTGTAATAGTATTAACTAGAAAGAAATATCAAACTAAACTACAGAAACTTTCACAGACTAATAGAGATTAATTAGCACACAAGTGAATGTTGTACAGGTCGCTGAAGAAAAAAGACATTTTAAAATTCATATATTAAAAATGCCAACATCAAAACTTTAAAACACTTTAAATATATTATAGACAAATAACATTCATTAATATAAATGCAAAATTCCAATCACAATATTAGAACATGGTTCAGAAAAATACCCCCAAATCTAATACATCATGGCAAAACAACTGTAATTGTAATAATGAAATGGTAATTCAACTCTGTAAAATATAAGAGATAATCTATTATGTTAATGATTGTGAAAAATGCTGTTTTGTAGATACTGAAAAATTATTTGAATATACAAAAGTCATTCTAAAAATTAAAATTTACTTATATATAGATATTACTTCCTTAAATTTGATAATTTACTCCAAAATAAAATAACTTATGAAACTGACTGAAAAATTTAGATAATTCAACTTAATTCCATCAGATTCAAGAACTTAAGAGTGTACTACCTTTCATCTTTTATTATTATGCACTTTTTTTGCCTTTATAAAGCTTAAACCATGTTCCCTCTAAGTGCTGGATGAATACTCAAAGAATGAGTTTCATGGCTGTCCCTGTATCATTCATTGCTTTATTTATTTTGTTAGATATCTAGCTAGTTTGTGAGTATATATGTGGGGCTGGCACTTGACATGGTAACATGTGGAGGATAGAAAATAATTTTTTTGGTCTATTTTCTTCTTTTAATCAGAGGTGCTCAGAGATTAAACTCAATTGGTCAATCTTAGTCCTAAGTGTTCTTATATGGTTAGCCATATTGCAAGCCCCTGTAAGTATTTTGTTAATTTTTACTGAGATGCATATTTAAATAACATGTTTAGCTTTGGAAAACAAGAGATGAAATTATCTCTGAATTTATGTGCTTGTATGCCCAGTAAATCTGAAACTTGTAAAAACAATAAGTTCAGTAAGAATAAATTATTGTTTGTCTGTATATATGGAAAATAAAAATAATATGAGGTTTTAATTGTACAAGAGCAAATACTAGAAACAGAAAAGTGGGTAAAATTTAATACAGCCACACATTTCATAAAAATTCTTATTTGAATTTTTGCAAGATAAATACAAAATCTATATTTTTTACTTTTACTCTTTACATAGTCATGGATCTTATAGAAAATATAAATCTATGTCTAACCATGTAAGAAATTATACTGTTATTAGTTTTATGTGAAAAGAATCTAATTAATATATTTACTTGTGACTACAAATAAATTTGAAAACTACACATTGATCATATTTAAATTTTTGGTAAGTAAATGCTTATTTCACAAAATATTTCATGAGGCAAGCCTAATCTTGAAGATATATTGTAAATGTATATTATTATATATAATAAATAAGTCCCTTGGTTATATCTTCAAAATATTGAGTAGCATAACACTGTCTCTTGCAATCATTCCCATTCCCCTTTGTAACTTGGGTTCTTGCTTGAAATTAGGATGTTTCTATCCTATTTACAATTATTGAATCCTCCCTGAACTCCTGATATGAGGTATAAGACTTCCGACTTATTGACCCATTTCTACTTCTACTTTTCACTCTATACATGGCATTATTTCAATGAGTAAGAATTGGATTCTCTCATTCTCTGGGTATTCTGCCCCTGAATTCCCTAAATAAAAATGTCCATTCATCAAAACTTTCTATACTAACTTAATGCTAAGAGAAGTTGACACAAGTTTTGAAGCACTGCCTGTTTGTCCAAAGGAATTTCTGGAGATTTGGCTATTCCTTTTGCTGGCTCCTATGGCTCAAAGCAAAGCTCCTATCCCTGACTTTACAGATCCACTTGCATACACATTCTCTCTTGTGAGCTAAAGTTATAGCAGTCAGTTGTTACTCTCTAATAAATATTCCCATCAAAGTCTTCCTAGAGATGTAGCTCAACATCTCTGTTTCCTTCACATATAAATTTTATGGTTCTTCAATCAAGTAGAATGTTATTTCCATTATACGTCATGATGAAGTTGGCCGAGAGATGGGATATCCTACATATGTAACCAGCCACCCCATCTTAGTATGAAGTAGGGATTTCCTGGCAGCACTAAGGAGAATGTTCAACCTTCCTGTCCATGTGAAGGTCAACTGCTGCACCTTGAACTTCCATTCTCTGTTGAAAGATTTGTCATTCTTTGATGTTTCTCTATGCAAATAAAGGCTTCTCTGAATTTAACATAAAGGCTTCTTCTGAATTTATCTTCTGGTCCTTATGAAATGGCATTGACCAGTGATAACCAAAATGATTAAGAAACCTGAAAATCAATAATCTACCCTTCTCTCCAATTGTTCTCCATATATCAGAACTATCAACTGTTGCAGACCTTTGAAATAATTCTCTCCCTAATTAAAGGTTCCATGATACTTTATGAGTTACCCTCTCTAAAAATACTCACAGTTTAAGCAACACTGACTGCTTGTTTCTTGAAACAATGTGCCCACAGGCTTCTTGCCCTATAGTAAAGTCAGTTCTATGGCTGGAAGAGTATACTGCACAGAAGTTTTTAGATAATGCACACAAAGATTAAGTTAGCCATTCGTTAATTATCAAAAATGTAGTGCTAAGCACCAACCTGAGCCTAGAGGCTGTGTCTCTATAATGTTATGACAAAACTTGGAAAAATTAGTGCTGTAAGGACAGAGTACATTAGCTGTCTTCTTCTAGCTGGGAAAACTGCCTGCTGTGCCTACTCAAATCTCAGCTCTGAGGACTTTGTGGCATTTATAAGTTGTCATCCTACAGTTCCACTAGGAATGCACACCTGGGTTGTTCATTATGATCTAAAAATGACTTTTTCAAAGTATCCTCTATTTGCCTCACTGAAACTGAGTTTGAAAACTCTAAGGCTTTATATATGAATTTAATATTTTATTATTTTTGATAATTGTGTTCATTGGTTTTTGATCATGTTCAGCTCCTTCCCTCATCTTTTCCCTTATCTCTTCCCATTCCACACTCATCCAACTTTGTGTCCTCATTTTTAGAAATCCATCAAGTGCCATTAAGCCTGCCTTAACAGTAAGGAAAAGTAATTCTTCCCCTCCCCCAAACCATGATTGTTTGATTAAGCTACTTCCATTCAAACAAACTACAAGCCATTCGCTATGGACTTAATGATACAAAATTTTATTTCTTTATTCATATGTAATTTTCAGAGTGGTTTGTTGCATATAAGGAAAAAATCACAAACTTTCCAATCTGTGCCTTTCCAAGTATATTTTAATGATAGTTTCAGCTAGGTTTGTATGATATAGGCTCACTTCTTCATTAGCTGAAAAAAATGAAATAATACAGAAAATGATATAAGAATTATGACTTTAATTTTGTGTTTCTTTATTTTCTTGTTTTGGGATTTAGCTGAAGCTTATTACACTAAGAACACTGATGACTACATTTTTGAAAAGAAATTATTTGTATATATTGATGATATGGGGAGAGTTCTAAGTCAACAGAAAAGGAGGAATGGGAACAAGACTAATTCAATCATCTTGGAGATTAGAATTCATACTCAGATTTGGGTGTTTTTCTTAAACAAGCTGTCTGACTGTGTTTTGGTAGCAGTAGCAACAATTCTCTTGCTAGGGAGACAGGGAGCTAGGGAGCTAGGGAGACAGGGAGACAGCAGCATGACTTACAGCGTTCAGGCCCCTACACTCTATGAAGCAGAGTGAGAAGTCACTACCTGTGCCCCAGTCAAGCCTGGCCATCTATCACCAATAAGCTAATAAAGAGATCCAAGTTCAAATTTAAAGGAGAAAAGGAGATTTAATCAATGTGGCCATATTGGGAAGAGGGGTAACAAGATGAACCAAACCCTTCAAGTCCATCTTTGAGCCCTGAAGCGAGAACAAGTTTCAAATAAAGAGCCAAAGATATGCACACGTAAAGAGTCCCAGTCAAGATATACTTCTGCCCACTATTGATCCATCATATTATGGGCTTCAGTCTTCTCATATAAAGTGGTCTGAGAAGTTATGAGAACTGTTTGAAGTCTCTAGGATACTAGTTCCTCTTCTGCATGGAGCCCTTTCATCCTCCCAGCATAAGATTTCTGGAGAAATTTTCATTTGGGTCCATGTTCTAACAGTGCATTAGTCAGATTGAGAAACTCAAGTGTCTTTCTAGAACATCTTCATTGCTGCCAGACCAGTTATAATTTCCCTCTTTCTGTTTCAGCACTTCCATCTTGAGGCAGAGATTGTCTATGTCTGAAACAAATGTAATAAACCTGAAGAATATAACTCCATTTTGAAATAAAGATTTTGACTGGGAACTGAATTCAGGTACCAGGAAATATCACAGAATGTACACCTGGCAGAAAACAAAGTTAACTCTCCTAGCAACAGCTCCAGGAAATACAACAGAATAAATGCTTCATAGAAAATAGAGACAAATTCCCTGGCAATAATCAATGGAAATCAGTTGAGAATCGGGTGGGAAAATTCTCTCCAATGTTTCAGATGTGGTTTAGAAAAATAGTCATTGTGATTATATGCCTTAGCCATTGTGATTGTGTGCCTCAGAAAAAGGTCACCCCGCCCTGCTAAACTTCACCCAATTCTGTAATGCCAAGGCTTGTGTCCCCCTGCTTGATGCCATGGAAACCCCCTGCTCACAGACTTTCCCTTTAAAAATCCTGTTCACTCAGAGCTCGGGGTCCCACTTCTCTACTGCTGTGTCAGAGAGATTTGGGGCCCGAGTTCGATCCCTCTTGTAATAAAGCTCTCTTGCTATTGCATCAAGTCACCTCCTGGTGGTCTCTGAGGGTCCCGTGAACCTGGTATAACAAACCAAAGTACCAAGAAATTTTCTGTCAGATACACATTTATTTTAGTGATAGAAATAAATACCTATAAATTATGGTCTGAATTTATTCCATGATATGTATTATAATATGTGAATAGTATATATATTAAGTTAAGTTAAAATTAAAATTTAAGTTCCTACAGGTATTTTTTAGTCACTAGGGTGTACAAGGCATGGCTTCAGTTTGGATTAGAATACTACATGCTTTCCTTAATTTGCTGTAATTTTAGTAATAACTGAATAGCCACAAATGACTAAGTTTTCTATGATTTGTTGACTTTGATTTTTTTTTGCCAGACTGACTCCTTTGAAATAGTCCTTTGCAATAACTCTTCATTCTCTTCTAGTGAAACTCCTACACAAAAGACCCAGGTAAATAGTACTTCATTTGGGTATCCCTTTCTGAAACTCCACCTATAATCAATATCCCCTTAATATGTCTTCCAACTGAACACTACATATATCTCTATCTTAGTACATTTATTGTACTACAATCTTCTCTTTATATTCCCTGATATACAGGAAAGTTTTGGAGAGTATATTCTTCTTGAGTGCTCTGTAATGTGTCCTGTACTATAGTGAACAGCCTAGGGACCAATACTTTCCTGCCTCATGATGTCATAATTCACCTTATTATTGACTTCATCTTTGCTCAGACTTTTAACCAATGAGAGTAGACCCAGTAGTGTATAATGACCTCCCTTCAACCAGCCGTCTTGGTCTCACTCTGGTCAGGCTG
>NW_026589137.1:5497416-5520673 GCF_907164565.1 Psammomys obesus
ATATGTTATATATATATATATATATATATATATATATAAAATCATTGTTTAAGTACATCCTGTCTGAGCTACTGAAGAGTGCCTTCATATACAGCATCGGTTTTCTAGCTTTTCTGCATATAAAGCGCAGAATTAGGGTAATCAAAGGGTGAACAAGAGTTTTGGATGGAGGGGCTCCAAGATGGCGGCGAACAAAGCGCACCATTTTGGAGAGGCAGAGGACATGAATCTCTGGAATTGGTGAGTGGAAAATCAATCAAATCTAGAATTTGGACTTTTGGGCTTTCTAAAGGAGAGGGGACACCACAGAAGCCTGGAGTGCTTGTAGATTTAGATCAGGCGTGGACTTCTCTGGGAAGAAAATAAGGTGCTTCCCTTGTCCAGGCCTCCCATGGGGAAACCTGCACACAGCACCAGGCAGCTGAGCACAAAGCTCACATCCGGGGGATTAAGACTGCAGAGACAGTGCTCCAGGTCCCATACCGCAGCGGACAGCTGTAACAGCCCGTTGAACACCCCCCCTCCTCGGACAGATGTCCCACCCGGGCCCGCCCAGCGCCCTCCCGACCCACAGAACATCCCCTCCACCCATCCCTCTGACTCAATCCTGCCGCAAGACCTAAAGAAGTGCAGCGGAGCTCGCATCCCAAGCGGCCAGAGTGCAATAACCCCAGAAACCTCCTCACAGGAGGAGCGCATCCACTGCCAGCGCCAGAGTGCAGGCCCAACCACAGAACGCCAACCACAGAGTCTCAGATCCACAATACATTCCATCCTGGATCCCAACGCCTCAAAGCTCAGTGTCTGGGACCCCAGAGAATGGAGGCAGGGAGACAGGGTTCTAGACCCCGCAGTGGCAGCAAAGAACTGTAACCACCTGCTGAATGCCACCACTCAGAGGAGACCAAACCCCACCCTAGTGCCCTCTTGCTGAGCTTTGGATCCTCAGGAACGCACCTCCCACTACCACCACCACCTGGTCCTGCAGGAGTGCATGCACCACCAAAACTCCACCCCGCCAGAGTGCACGCCAAAGAGTGCCAGCCACAGAGACTCAGATCCACAGTACAACCCTTCCCAGACCCCAAGTCTGCAAGTGGCAACACTGACTACACAGGGTTGCCCAGCCTCTGATTGTATGGGCCATCCAACCCCTCAGTGGCAGAAAACCAGCTGAATAGCCACAAAAGACCCGCAGACCTGCAAAATCAATACACACCCGCATTCTTCAACAGCGATTATGATCCCTTAGCGCCTGCAACACCTTCAGAGCCTGCAAAGCACCCCTCACACACTCTGAAGGCCTCTTCATTTTCCAACACCCTGTCCCTTAGGACACACCCACAAGCACACGCTCAAACACACACTACCCCTTATTTGCCCTTCTGCGCCTGTGAACTTTCCTTCTACAGGTATAGCTGAATCACCAACGCACACACTGAAAACATTAGACCTCCCCCATTTTCCTGAAGAATTCTCCAGACACCAGAGAAAGACCAGTCTGACCTACAGAATCCAGGAACAGATGGTGAACACTACGGATAACCAGAGGTCAGCGAAAGAACACAACCAATGCAAATCAAGATATCATGGCTTCACCAGCAGCCCCAAAAATTAATGGACACTCCAACAAATCAGAAACACAAGAAAATGATTTTAAAGCTATGATTATCCAGTTATTTGAGGCACATAAAGAGTAAACCAACAAATCTCTCAGAGAAATAATCATACAGATTCAAACAGTTAAAGAGGAAACAAATAAATCTTTAAAGACATGGCCTCCCAAATGGAAACAAAGAAAAATGAAGTGAAGGAAATGTTGCAAGACATGAAAAAAGAATTAGAATCAATAAAGAAAACAAAAACAGAGAAAACCCTGGAACTGAAGAACTTAGAGAAAAGAGAAGGAACCACAAAGATAAGCATCACTAATAGAATACAAGAGATGGAAGAGAGAATCTCAGGTGCCGAAGATACACTCTCAAAGCAAAAGTCAAATCAGAAAAATCCCAAACACAAACCATCCAAGAAATCAAGGACACCATGAAAAGGCAAAATCTAAGAATAATAGGAATTGAAGAAGAGGATTCCAGGCTCCAAGGTCCAGAAAATATTTTCAAAAAGATCATAGAAGAAAATTTTCCCAAACTAAAGAAAGAGATGTCCACAAACATACAAGAGGCCTACAGAACACCAAATTGACTAGACCAGAGAAGAAACTCATCACGCCACATCATAGTCAAAACACTTAATCTACAGAACAAAGAAAAGATAAAAAGATACTAAAAGCAGCAAGGGAAAAAGGCCAAGTAACATAGAAAGGCAGACCTATCAGAATCACACCAGACTTCTCATCAGAAACTATGAAAGCCAGAAGGACCTGGGGAGAAATCATGCAGGCTCTGAGGGACCACAGACGTCAACCTAGACTACTATATGAGCAAAGCTTTCAATCAACATAGATGGAGAAAACAAAATATTCCATGACAAAACTAAATTTAAGCAATATTTGAACAGCAACCCAGCCCTACAGAACATACTAGAAAGAAAGTTCCAATCCAATGAAAAAAATTACACCCAAGAAAACATAGGTTAAAGATAATTTCCAACAAAAATCAAAAGCAAGCAAGCAATGATTCACAGTAACATCGCCAACTCTACAATAATAGGAAATAACATTCAATGGTCATTATTATCTATCAACCTCAAGGGACTCAACTCTCCATTAAAAAGACACAGACTAACAGAATGGGTGTGGAAACAGGATCCAACATTCTGTTGCATCCAAGAAACACACCTATGCAACAAAGATAAACACTACCTCAGAGTAAAAGGCTGGAAAACAGTTTTCCAAGCAAATGGACCCAAAAATACAAGCAGGAGTGGCTATCCTAATATCTAATAAAATAGATTTTCAACCAAAACTAATAAAAAAAGACGTAGAGGGGCACTACATTTTCATCAGAGGAAAAATTCACCAAGAAGACATCACAATTCTGAACATCTATGCCCCAAATATAAGAGCACCTACATTCGTAAATGAAACATTATTAAAGCTTAAATCACACATTGATCCCAATACCCTAATAGTAGGAGACTTCAACACACCACTCTCACCAATGGAAAGATCAACTAGACAGAAACCAAATAAGGAAATAAAAGTACTTACAGAGTCCCTAAATCAAATGGACCTAATAGACGTCTACAGATCTTTTCACCCAAACTCAAAAGAGTATGCCTTCTTTTCAGCACCGCCTGGAACCTTCTCCAAAATAGACCATATAGTTGGTCATAAAGCAAGCCTCAACAGATACAAAAAGATTGAAATAATCCCTTGTATTCTATTGGACCACCATGGACTAAAGCTGGACATCAACAACAATGGAAATAACAAAAAACCTACATGCACATGGAAACTGAAAAACTTGCTACTCAATGGTACCTGGGTTAAGGAAGAAATAAAGAAAGAAATTAAAGACTTCCTAGAATTCAATGAAAATGAAGGCACAAAATACCCAAATTTATGCAAAACATTGAAAGCAGTGCTCAGAGGAAAATTTATAGCACTAAGTGCCTTCAAGAAGAAATTTGTAACATCACATAAAAGTAACTTAATGGCCCAACTGAAAACACTAGAAAAAAAAGAAGCAGATACACCCAAGAAGAGTAGACAGCTGGAAATAATCAAACTCAGGGCTGAAATCAATCAATTAGAAACAAATAAAACTATTCAAAGAATCAATGAAACAAAAAGCTGGTTTTATGAGAAAATCAATAAGATAGACAAACCCTTAGCCAAGCTAACTAAAAAGCAGAGAGAATCTATCCAAATCAGCAAAATCAGAAATGAGAAGGGTGACATAACTACAGACACTGAGGAAATCCAAACAATCATTGGTTCATATTACAAAAGCCTATATGGCACGAAATTTGAAAATCTAAACAAAATGGACAATTTTCCTGATAGATTACATCTACCAACATTAACTCAAGATCAGGTAGAAAGACTGAATAGCCCTATATCTCCCAAGGAAATTGAAGCAGTCATTAACAATCTCCCCTCCAAAAAAAGGCCTGGGCCAGATGGTTTCCTCGCAGAATTCTACCAGACCTTCAAAGAAGTGCTAATACCAATTCTCCTCAAACTAGTCCACAAAATAGAAACAGAAGGAACATTTCCAAACTCATTCTATGAATCCACAGTCACCTTGATACCTAAACCACACAAAGACCCAACAAAAAAAAGAGAACTTCAGACCTATCTCTCTTATGAACATTGACACAAAAATACTCAATAAAATACTTGCAAACTGAATCCAAGAACACATCAAAGATATCATCTACCATGACCAAGCAGACTTCATCCCAGGCATGCAAGGGTGGTTCAACATACAGAAATCCATCAATGTAATCCACCATATAAACAAACTGAAGGAGAAAAACCACAGGATCATCTCCTTAGACACCAAAAAATCATTTGACAGAGTCTAACACCCATTCATGATTAAAGCCTTGGAGAGATCAGGGATACAAGGCACATACTTAAACATAGTAAAGGCAATATACAGCAAGCCTATAGCCAACATCAAACTCAATGGAGAGAAACTTAAATCAATCCCACTGAAATCAGAGACAAGAAAAGGCTGCCCACTCTCTCCATATCTCTTCAACATAGTACTTGAAGTCCTAGCCAGAGCAATAAGACAACTAAAGGAGATTAAGGGGATACAAATCAGAAAGGAAGAGGTTAAAGTATCACTATTCACAGATGATAAGATAGTGTACATGAGTGACCCCAAAAATTCAACCAGAGAACTCCTTCAGCTGATAAACACCTTCAGCAAAGTGGCTGGATACAAAATCAACTCAAAAAAAAAATCATAAGCCCTCCTGTATACCAAAGACAAAAGGGCCGAGAAAGAAATTGGGGAAACAACACCCTTCAGAATAGCCACTAATAACATAAAGTACCTTGGGGTAACACTAACCAAACAAGTGAAAGACCTGTTTGAGAAAAACTCCAAGTCTCTGAAAAAAGAAATTAAAGAAGATCTCAGAAGATAGAAAGATCTCCTGTGCTCTTGGATTGGTAGGATTAACATTGTGAAAATGGCCATCCTGCCAAAAGCAATCTACAGATTCAGCACAATTCCCATCAAAATACCAACTCAATTATTTTCAGACATTGAAAAAAAAGATTCTCAGCTTCATTTGGAGAAACATAAACCCCAGAATCTGCAAAACAATCCTGTACAACAACAGATCATCTGGAGGTATCTCCATCCCCGATATCAAGTTGTACTACAGGGCAACAGTAATAAAAACTGCATGGTATGGGCATAGAAACAGAAAGGAAGATCAATGGAACCAAATAGAAGACCCAGAAATAAACCCACACACCTATGAATACTCGATTTTTGACAAATCAGCCAAAACCATTCAATGGAAAAAGATAGCATCTTCAACAGATGGTGCTGGTCTAACTGGATGTCTGCATGCAGAAAAATGCAAATAGATCCATGCTGATCACCTTGCTCAAAACTAAAGTCTAAGTGGATCAAAGACCTCAACATAAATCCAGATACTATAAATCAGTTAGAAGAAAAAGTGGGGAAGACCCTAGAACTCATTGGCACAGGAGACATTTTCCTGAACAGAACTCCAACAGCACAGGTTCTAACAGCAACAATAAATACATGGGACATCATGAAACTGAAAAGCTTCTTTAAAGCAAAGGACACCATCATCAAAACAAAACGACTGCCTACAAATTGGGAAAGAATCTTCACCAACCCTTTATGTGACAGTGGTCTATTATCCAGTGTATATAAAGAACGAAAAAAGTTGAAAAGCAACAAACCAAGTAATCTAATTAAAAAATGGGGAACCAAGCTAAACAGAGAATTCTCGATAGAGGAATATCGAATGGCAGAGAAACACTTAAAGAAATGCTCATCTTCATTAGCCATTAGGGAAATGCAAATCAAAATGACCCTAAGATTTCACCTTATACCCATCAGTATGGCCAAGATAAAAAAACTCAAGTGACAACACATGCTGGAGAGGTTGTGGAGAAAGAGGAAACCTCCACAATTTCTGGTGGGCATGTAAACTGGTACAACCACTTTGGAAGTCAATCTGGTGCTTTCTCAGACAATTAGGAATAGTGCTTCCTTAAGACCCAGCTATACCACTGCTAGGTATATACCCAAAATTTGCTCAAGTACACAACAAGGACATTTGCTCAACCATGTTTGTAGCAGTTTTTTTTTTTTTTGGAATAGCCAAAACCTGGAAACAACCCAGATGTCCATCAATGGAGGAATGGATACAGAAATTGTGGTACTTTTACACAATGGAATACTACTCAGTAATCAAAAATGAGGAAATCATGAAATTTGCAGGCAAATGGTGGGATCTAGAAAAGATCATTCTGAGTGAAGTATCCCAGAAGGAGAAAGACAAACACGGTATATACTCGCTTAGATAGACCTACAAGATATGATAAACAATGAAATCTATACACGTAAAGAAGATAATCAAGAAAGCGGACACAGGGTAAGATGATCAATCCTCATTTAGAAAGACAAATGGGTTATGCATTGAACATATGACAGAAGTCTACCACAGAAGGCATCTGAAAGACTCTACCTAGCAGTGTTTCAAAGCAGATACTAAGACTCATAACCAAACCTTCGGCAGAGTACAGGGAATCATATGAAAGAAGGGGAGTTTGATGTGGAAAGGATATGAGCTCCACAAGGACCAAACATATCTGGGCACAGGGTCTTTTCTGAGATGGACACTCAACCAAAGACCATGAGTGGATATAACCTAGAACCTCTGCTCGGATGCGACCCGTGATAGTTCAGTAACCAATTGGTTTCCCACCATAGTAAGGGGAAGAGGAACTATCTCTGACAGGAACTCAATGGCAGGCTCTTTGACCTTCCTACCTCCCAAGGGAGGAGCAGTCCTGTTAGGCCACAGAGGAGGACTTTGCAGCCAGTCCTGAAGATACTTGATAAAACAGGGTCAGATGGAAGGGGAGGACATCCTCCCCTATCAGTGGACTTGGAAAGGGCCAGGGAAGAGATGAGGGAGGGAGGGTGGGATTGGGGAGGGAATGAGGGAGCGGGATACAGCTGGGATACAGAATTAACAAAATGTAACTAATAATAAAATTAAAAAAAATAGTTTTGGATAATCATCAGTCTAAATAATATTTTCTTTCCACTAGAAACACACCATGTGTGTACATAACTATCGACAAATTAGAAAGAAAACTGGTATGTCTAAAAAAACAATCTCAAAAAATTGTTTTTGCTACAGTAGGAAAACTATCACTATGAAGAAATAGTTGCTTTACTCCTATAATTAATGTTGTGAGAATGAACTGGTGCTTGTTGATGAATGCTTAATAAAAACACATGCAGAAAACAGGTGGCAACTCCCTAGGAAGCAATAAAATTTCCCAAGAAGAAGCTTCCAGTGATAAGTACCCTTCAATTTTCTATTCACCCTTTTTGTGTGCAGACCCCTTGGCACCACAGCAGCCTCCAACCATTTTGCCTGCGCATGATGATGCTGAGAACAATGCACACCTGGCTGGAGCAAGACCCTGCTGATTAGGATAACCTCCTGGAAAAATGTTTGTCATGGGGTTAAGCATTTGCCAGAGGCCATTAAGCTTGAAGGATCTTGAGATCCCTCAGCAAACATTCTTGCTGTATCTCTCTTAGCAAATATTCTTGTCATATCCTGCACTATAGCAACCCTATCTTGTGTTCTCTTGGTAAACACTTCGTGGTCTCTTGGACCATAAACTACTCTGCTGACGCATTTTCCTGTCAGGGACCACCTGAGAGAACTCGCCAACTTCAGAGACCACCTGTAGAAACTCACCAACCTGCCTCAACTTGCCCATTTCCTTACCTGCGGTAAACATACTGCTTGGCAACAGCAGAGATGTGCTCACAGAACCATGGCTTATCACAAGATGTTTCAGGCCCCTAGCCGAGAAGAATCTGTAACGTTTCATCCACCCTATTTCCTCATCCTGAACCCTATTTAAAGCTGATTCTGCTCAGTAAAGTTAGTCCTTGACAAGCACCTGTTTGCTTGGGCTCATTCTTTTCTCTCAGCTCATCTTTTCACAGGTTTGGATTCTCTTCTATCCCCGCAAATAACAAGCTCCGCTGGCCGGGGCATTTTCCCTCCCTGCCTTCTCCCTATAAAGTTGTGTGAAAAAATTCAAATAAATCAGACTTGATAAGAAAACTGTCTTTTTTCCATTCCTCACCCCTCTTGTTCCACCCCATTCCCACTCCCCCCTCCAGGGTCTCCTTTGATTGACTTCCGCATCCAGTCACCTGTGGATTCAGAGAACCATTTGTAACAACAGGTAGCCAAAAGAGATGCAATATGTTAATCTATTTTACAGTGAATCAAGTCTTTGTAATAGGAGCTTGTAATAATGAATTTCCTCAATCCTTTTCTTTTCCGTATGGGAAATATTGCCAAGAATAATGAAAGAAAAATTATATGTAAAGGTAATAAGAATATGTAATAGTTCCACTGAAATAAGTATTACACACACATACACACAAATGCACACATATATATGCATGAATGTATGCACAGACACACACATGTATTATATTACCTTCCCAACTGTACTACTTAGATATCTCTTCCTACCAAAAGGTTTTATACCATTTTGTATGTATTAACATATTACTCAAAAACACATAAAGAATAGAGTCCAAGGAAATTAAGCGAAGGTGGAATTTGGTTTAGTGCTCTTCTGTTAATTTTTTTTTTTTTGAGACAGAGTAATCACTACTTAGCCTTAGGTTGCCTGTGTACACATGGTTTGCCTCAACCTCACAGTTAGTTCCCTACCACTGCCTCTGTGTCTGCTGATATTTAAAGTCATGCTCCACAAACTCATACTGTCTCTATACTTTTAAGTTTCTTCCATTTACTCATTTCTGTATTTAAATTTGGGATTTTGCATTAAAATAAAATTTCCACAAATGGAACTATAGAGAAATACAGACCACAGGGAGACTTTGTGGCTGGTGGGAGAAGTTACACTTTAAAATAAATTTGGAAATGTCGGGGGCCTTCTGGCACCTTGCTGCTTCCTGAATTTTGGCATCCGGTTTGACCAGTCTACTGCCCGGATACAATAGTTCATTCCTGGCTGACCTGGGGCTTTCGATAAGATCATCTTCCTGAAATACTTAAGTCCTCCTCTCCCTCAGGGCTTCCTAAGTAACTCTTCTGAGGAACTTTCCAAATTACCTTTATTAGCACATCTTGGTGGGCCATCCTGTGATTTCTAGTCACTTAGTAACCCTGCCAAAGACAATTACATTTCTTCTGCTTCTGCCTATATATTTGTATGGAAAACTTGAATAAACAGAGACTTTGATCAGAAATACTGTCTTGGTCTTCATCTCTCCCGCCCTTGTCCCCCCTTTTTCATTCCCACTCCCCCATTCAGGATCTCCGTTGACAGACCTTCGGGACAGGTCAGAAAAATAATAAATAAAGGTTTTACTACATCGTATTTTATCCACTATTTTGAGTCAAAGTCTATATAGGCTAATTTTAAAAACTTTGAAATACAAAAAAATTCTACTTTTTGACCTGACTACTGTGTAAGCACTTTTGGTTAGGCATGAGAATTTTTTTCTGCATTTTTTTCTGAATTTTCTGGTGTGGTGTAAAGTTTGCTTCAAGACTGAAATTAAATACAGCAAATGTCAAAAAGAAAGAAAGAAAAGGTGGGGTGGAAGCAAATACAGGGTTGTTATAATGGACCCATTGTAGTGTTATGCTACACTAAATTACTTCATTCCTTTGTAGAGCTGCTGGTTAAGCTGCATTGTTATATTTTCATCTTGGCCTTTACTTTGACAAAGAAAGGAGGAAGTTTCACCAAATTCCTTAAAAGCATGTTCCAAATTCCTTAAATGCTTGTCTGTGTGACCTTGGACCATAACTGCTTTAGGGAATTAGTTTTAGAATAGGATTTTATCCACTATAGGGAGATAGTTTTTGAAATTAAGTGGGGTGTTACCACGAACATTTTCTTTTTGAATTGATGTGACTTGTCTTTGTTTTACCTATAAAAAAAAATGAACCCTGGAATAAACCCATACTGCTGTTGTTTCAGTCATACTGACAGCCCTCTCAAGCCTTCCTGTGTATAGTGTGTTTTGTTTTAATTATTTTAAATCCTCACTCCCAACTCTGGTACTGTTCGACTCTGCAGGCAGGCTCCAGCAGATTTCCACAGAAGTTCATTCACTCTAGGGTGATGCTGTACTGGTATGTCTGATTTCATAGGAGAGATTCAGAATGTAGGACGCAAAAGGAAAAATGTAAGAGAAAATGTCAAGGAGTAAAACAGAGCAATTCAATGCTCCACAGAGCACACTACCATTAACCAACAAGAAGATGACTCATTTCATCAGTTTGTAACTATGGTGAATCCTAGTTGCTGTCCTGCCTGTTTACTAGGCAATTGTTCCTTATTGGTTTTCAAATGATCTTAGCCTGAAATTTATGTCATTGCAACAAGTGACACTAAAAAAACACTATGAAGAAAACACTGAAGGAAAATTATGGCATTTGCCATTTTAGAAGAAGACAATCCAGGGTATTTCAACCAGGAGATAAAGACATTTATGAGGACTCAAGCTCAAATGAAGGTGAGATACAAAAACTCAATAACTTGAAACTCAAAAAAAAAAAAGCCTTAAAACTAGTATACACAGAGCAGGTGGTAGATATTTACATTACTATTCATAACAGTAGGAAAATTATAGTTAAAAAAGTAGCAACAAAATAATTTTATGGTTGGGAGTCACCACAACATACGGAACTGCATTAAAGGTTGACAGCACTAGGAAGGCTGAGAACCACTGATCTAGACCAAATAAACAAAAAACAGGAAAATATTTTAAGTGTCTTGAATTATCTTTCTTTGCAAAGTATGAGACTGGAGTGATGATAATTATTTTTCCATATATTTAAATAAAAGAAATCAAAGAATAGTGGACAATAAGACAAGATTAGAAAGCAAAGTCATTATTCTAAAATAAACTTAATGAGGTGCACTAAAGTTCACATTCTGAAATGTTTTTGTTACACCCAGTTAGCGAGCCCCCACAAGACGAGGGTCTTTTTATTACAAGCTGGAGCTGGGTCGCTTGCCCGTATGTCTTTGTAAAGGGCAGCCACCCGGCTCGAGCTTGTAATAAAAAGACCCTCATGTGTTTTGCAACGGAGTCGATTCTTGTAGATCTTGTGGGAGCTCGTGAACTGGGTGTAACATTTGGAGGTCCCATCGAGATTCCAGGGTCCCCCAAGACCTCAGGACTGATCCGGAGGGTCTCATACCAGCTGGTAAGTGTCGTGTCTGTGTCTCAGTCTCCGTCATTGTCACTTTGTGCGGTGTGCAGTGTTCCCGTTGATGCCTATCTTCTGAATTCTGTTTTGCCTCGAGGCATCTGTATGAGTGACTAAATGTGATTTGGACAGACGTGTCAAACAATCACAGTCACTGAAGTTGGGAGAGACGTCCCCCAACTTCATCAGTATCTGGAGGTGGTCTAGAACCACCCACCACTCAGGCTTCTGTGGCAGAGGAGCCAGAGCGGGAATCTGAAGGTCTGTTTTTACAGTATCTTACCCAGGAACGGACTTGGGCCCATCCTGGAGGAATTTCTGTAAGGCCTATGTTCGGCCTGCCTGAGAAGAGTCAGTTTTGGTCCCGGGAAATTTGGCCAGCTGGTGGGTGTTTTTTTGTCTCAATGTCTCTGTGCAGTATTTGTTTGTGTATACCTTCTGTTTTCTGTTCTGAAAGGCCTCACAAAGCTTGTATAAGATGTGTGCCTATGTGTTTATTAGATCTGTAGACGCATATGTATGGGTTACCACATAAAGTGCCTCAGTGCCTCACCGCCATCTTGACTTTGCCATGTGGGTTGTAGTGTGACCGCCATCTTGGTGTGGGAAAAAAAAAAAAAAAAAACCTTGGTCAAATAATTCTCATTTCCTTCTGGGTTAAAGGGATGAGTTGTTTTGGATTGGTATTGGTTTTAAAAATTAAATTGCTTGCACTGGTAAATTTTGGTTTTAAAATCTGGTTTTGAGACTTCTACAAAAGGGGTACTTTGTTTTGATATTACAAAAACGGGTTTTAAAAAATTGTTTAAATGTTTAAGGCTATAAAATATTTAAAGTTTATCAGGCATTTGGGTATGACAATGATCTTGGGTAGTCTGATAAAAAAATTTGAAAGTTTCTCGATCCTTTTTGAAAGTTTCTCGATCCTTTGGGGGAGAATAAAAATACTTTGATATTTATTTTATCAATTTTACTAAATCCCTGCCGTATTGTTTGTGCTAATTGAGAAAATTGCAGTTTTTAGAATGTATCTTATGGAGAGCTGTTTGTTTGTTAAGCTGCTTTGTTTATGGAAAAACATGTTTCCACTCTGTTCTTGAGACACAGAAAAGAGGAAGTTTCAACAAGTACCTTAAAGCTTGTTCTAAGTTCCTTAGAGTTTATGTGACCTTGGACCATCTTATCTGCTACAGGGAAGTAATTTTAGAGAAAGAATTTGGCAGTTTCAGAACTCGTCTTTGTAGTAATGTAACTTGTTTTTGCTTTGCCTATAAAAAGCAAATCGTAGAGGCTGGGCTCTAGCAGGATCATGTCAGAATGGAAAGGATTTTGATGAGAGTTTTTATGTTGTCTGAAAAGCAAGAGAGAGAGCAAAAAAAGAAAGAATGTCTGGTTAAGCCAGAAAAATGAAGCTAGGAACCTAAAGGTATATAGGATGTTGCAAAAGGTTAGTGGATGTATTATAAAAAGACAGAGAGTTAGGTTATGGATGCTCCACAGTGTTTGCTGTATCATCATCAGCACCTAATGACTATGTTTGGTATTGTCAGTTGCAGCCATGATGGTTCAGGGATAGAGAGCATGTGAAACTTTAGTTTTGCTGCCATAGTTGTTTAGGGCTTCCAGCTGAGTTCAGTTACACGTGGCCAGCTGCCATGCTGGTCCAGAGATAAAGAGGGTGGAGCCATGAGTTTGCCACCATTTTGTTTAGGTATCTCAGTTATGTTCAGTCCTCTGATTAGTGCTAAGTGCAAAGCTTTTTACTGTTCAATTTTAATGCAAAGTGGTAGGATCAGCAAGATTTGCTACCCTCTCTATAAACTGTATCTGATTAAAAGGTTTGCTTTGATTTTAGTTCAGAAAGAGCAGATTTAAAGTCATGCTAAATACTGCAGTTGAGCCTTACCTAGTCTCTTTGTTCAGGTTTTTTTTAAGGTTAAGCCTAGGATGGGTAACTGCAAAGTTTGCCTATTTGTCTTAAAATATATAGTTCTAGAACATGCATCTCAAAAATATGCTAAAACTAGAGAGTATAGCATTCTGTTTTATAGAACACAGTTTAGAGCAGATGATAAAAACAGAGTAACTCAGATATGCTGGCCCTCAAGCTTGTCAGAGATCTGATGAATATGGCATTTTAACTGTGTAAGCTTATTGTGACAGAAAGTCCCCAAATCCTGGCAGTAGCTCCCCCAAGGTCTCCGAGAAGATTTGGACACAACAACAGATGACTGTGACTCTGGATTGTGGTATGCTAACCACTGGGGAATACTGCCCCAACTGGCCCACTGCTAGGGCCCAGCCTAAACTGTGGACAAAGCCAAGGACACCTTAAGAGCCATTGTCTCACATTGTGAGAGGCAAGTTGAGGTCAATCTCTTCTGTTCCTCTTTCCACAGAAGCAGTAGAAGCAGTCTCTCACCTTCTGTGCCTGGCTGGACAGCCTCTGTTCAGGATGCCGTGAGACACAGGAGCCAAGGACACTGCCTAGGTGATGGACTAACTAGTCATCCTTGTCATTTTGATTGGCACATCAATTGGTATATTTATTTGGCTTATAATTTATCCTTCTCAGGTCTCTGAACAACTTGATGGCTATGCTAAGCTTACGGTAGCTTTGCAGCTAGAGAGAAGACAATTAGATCCACTGTTAGCTCATTGATCAGTTCATTAACTAGAACTACTAGGTACTAGATCTCTTATTTAGAAAGGAAAACAGGTTTGCCTTGCTCACAGAATTCATATTAGTTGCCTGTGTCTTAAAATAAAAAATATGAAGCCTATGTAGAGTCTGAGGATATAAGAGTTTAGGTTGTAAAAGTCTAGAGAGTGTTATTATTTAGTCTGAGAAAATGTTTCAGGGTTGATAAATGCAAAAAAAGATTGGAGAGTCTAAGTTGATGTTTTAAGGTATATAAATGAGTTATAATGATGTAAAATATTTTAAAGCATATTAAAAATGGGAGATACTTTAGTTCTCTCCCCCCTCTTTGCTACTGTTGTGCTTATGTTATGAGATTTCAGAAGTCAGAGTTTTGGCATTAATCAATAGAGTTCTGATAAGTTGATGGAGCACTGACTGCTTATTATTCAGTCACCAGGTTGAGATTTTAACTTCCTGTGGTTGGCTTCTGGAGATAGACTTAAAAGTGCTTCTCGTCATGTTAAAAACATCTGTTTAATGTGTATATCTGACCCAAAAGTCATAGCTTTTAGTATGGTATTCTTAATATCTGCCATTTCTGGGGTAGATTTTGACACAGAAATATCTTAAACCTATTTCTTCTAGTTGCTTTGTTAAGAAAAATCCAAGCATCCAGGGTTTAGCACTAAAGCCAGTAATGTATTTATGCCTAAGTTCCAGTGTGAACATGGAAGTGGGGGCTAAAAGTAGATGCTAAATGTGTTAAAAAAAATGTCCAAGCACCATTCATGGCTAATTACCAACAACTATGCCCACAGAAAAGAATGTTACCATGGACACACTTAAGTTGTGTATAAAATTTATAAGACATACAGCTGATACTTATTCAGTGGGATGCAGTTTTACCTGTTACTCTCAGAATGTTATGTTAGATTTACTGAATATATATTTCCTTTGTGTACTAAAAAAATTCATATGAGTTTCAGGATGTGACCTGGATCTGGCATAGCTCAAAAAGATCGCAGATGAGATTTTCCCTGATCTTTCCCATTTAATAAATTTTAACTTCTGTCTCCAGTCTGAATTTGTCTCAGCAGATTTTCACCTGTTTAACTCTGTTCCGGGATCAGCTGTGGACTGCAAGCTGAGATCTGGACTTCCTGGAAACTGACCTGATTGCTCCCTGCCTCTTCAGGTGGATCAACTAACCAGATGCTTGGGATTGCCCTATCGCCCAGCCTTTGACTGGCATTTCAGCCTCCCTAGCCCCTGATGCCTACGGTCCAAAGGTCAGCATCGAAGAAGCTCCAGAAGACGGATCTTTGCCCAAATTCCCCCTAGAAGGCTGAAATGCTAAGTCAAAAGGGGCTCCCTGGCATTAGCTGTTATCTTGGGCATCTGCTTAGCTGAAATAAAAACTAATATTGCAGTAACTGGGCTAAAAGCCTAGAAAGACCCTAAAAAAGAATAATAGTTCTCCTTGGCTTATTGATGGTACTCAGATCCCATTATAAAAAGATAAATCTATAAGATACAAGGGGTCATATCTGGAAGACCCAAGATTGGGTCTTCAAATGATATGGGAAAGGGGGAAATGAGAGACCAAAGGATAAAGTAGCAGCTATCGGTAAAACCTAGAGTAGGTGCAGTAAAAAGTTAGTAATGCCCTGAGGGGGAGAGCTACCTCAATGCGTTCTTTCCCCACCCACTAGAGATACAATTGCTAGGAAACTGGACCTTCCCCCTAGGGAAAGACACCTGGTCAATGGTCTGGGAACCTTCCTATAGCAAATCGATTCAAAATGTAGCATCTTGACCAATAGATGCTTGCCAGGCAGGAATTTCCCCTCCCTTGGGTATGCTGGGAGGGACCAGAATCTATAAATCACCCAACTAACCTGGGGACAGCACGCTCAGCGCCCACAGCTTCAGTGGTGGGTGTTGTGGGCCCAAGCTGCAACTTGTAATTTACAATAAAAAGACCCTCATGTGTTTTGCAACTGAGAGTCGTTTCCTGTAGATCTTTTGGGGCCTGCGAACTTGGTATAACAGTTTTCACTGTCAACTTGAGAATATTTACACAAAATATTTGGTTCTGATTAATTAGAACAGTTTCTGGCAGTTAATTTGTTTTATCATGTTACACCCAGTTCGAGAGCCCCCCAAAGACCTATAAGAATAGACTCATTGCAAAACACACGAGGGTCTTTTTATTACAAGCTTGAGCCCGGGTGGCTGCCCTTTACAAAGACATTTGGGCAATTGACCCCCAGCTCAAGGAGATCAAGGTTTTTAAAGGAACAAAAATGTCAGTGGGGTAGTACAAGCCTTGGCATTACAGGATTGGGTAAGAGGAACAAAACGCAAGCAGGGTGGTCTCTAGGGAAGCTGACCTTTAAAATGGTTGGTCTATTTTTAGGCGCTGAGACTGCTAACGGTTGGGCCTAGCTACCTGGGAGACATCTGACCTCTAGTTCTTAGGGGCCATGTGACTCCAGTCATACCCTAAGGTTTATCTGGGTGGGGGACTGCTGCTGGCCCATTATCTGAAAGGAATGTGGTCTTGAGATTCCCCAGCCTCTGGGCTAGCCCTCTGCTCTGAAAGGAATGTGGGACTCTGCCCTAGCCTCTGGGCTAGCCCTCTGCTCTGAAAGGAATGTGGGACTCTGCCCTAGCCTCTGGGCTAGCCCTCTACTCTGAAAGGAATGTGGTCTTGTGATTCTGCCCCAGCCCCAGGAATTAACTCTAACCTTTCAATCAGAAATGCTGAAGTATGTTTTTGAGAACAAGGTGAACTAGGAGACTTACTGGTTCACCCAAAGCAGACTGATTCTTTTTTTTAAAAAAGTTTTGATTCATTGATAGATGGTTGACAAACAGTAAAATGTATCCTTTCCAAAGTACAGTTTTGGGATTTGGAAAAGTTCAGGCTGGCTGTTAATTTTCTTTTGCAGATAAAATGTGAGAACAATGCTGCATGCCACTCTCACATTATTGAGAAACATTTTCTCTGTAGGAGCTGGCAGTCAGGTGGAAACAATGATGGTTCCAATTCAGAATGAAAGTTCTCCAGAAGAGCTTCTTGCAGGAGAGTGTAATCCTCAGGATATAAAAACAGATGCTGAGACTCATAGACAAACTTTGGGCAGTGTGCAGAGAATTTTATGAAATGAGGGGGAGATAGAAAAACCTGGAAGGGGACAGGACCTCCACAAAGAGACTAACAAAACCAAAAATTCTGGGCCGAGGGATCTGTATAGAGACTGATACTTCAAGCAAAGACCATGAACGGAGATAACTTAGAACCCCTGCTCTGTGTAGCCCATAGGCAGCTCAGTCTTCAAGTGGGTTCCTTAGAAAGGGGAACAGGGGCTGTCTCTGGCATGAAGTCAGTGGCTGACAGTTTGATCACCTCTCCCTGGGAGGTGCAGCCCTGCCAGACCACAGAGGAAGACAACAGCAAGTCCTGATGAGACCTAATAGGCTAGGGTCAGATAGAAGAAGAGGAGGACCTCCCCTATCAGTGGACTAGGGGAGAGTAATGGGGGAGAAGAGGGAGTGAGGATGGGACTGGGAGTAGAGATGAGGAAGGGAACTGTAGCTGGGATATAAAATGAATAAATTGTAATAAATAACAAATTAAAAGAATAAAAATAAAAAACATATACACCTATATGTATCTTTCTCAACTATAAAACTTTATAGGCAATTCAAAACTGCCAGTCTGTGCTAAGTGTGGCTATATGATGTTGATAACTCTTGCATTATGATCTGTATAATAGTGTCATGAGGATCTTTAATCTTTAAACATTAAGTAGTAAAAACAATGTTTATTTTCTCACATGAATAGATATGATCACCCCTAAGTACATAATTATTGAGATTTGAATAGTTTTAAAATTTTTAAGGCTGTATGCACATTCATCAGTATTTATTGTGCATCTAGGTCATGCATGATATTGTACAAGTTGGTCAGGCCATGGATTTGATACACTTTACATTTTATCTAATACATTAAGTATACTCTATCCATGCAATAAGGTGGGAAACTCCTTTTATTAAATTGGTTTTTCGATATTAGTTCATATTTCTAATTTGAGTGTCAGGAACAGCATTGAAACTCAGCACATAGTACTGGTCTCTCTCAGCATCTTTACATCGCTATACCTTATATGGTTTCAGACATTGAAGCCAGATTTCATAGATCTCTATTTGTTCAAGTAAAAAAGATAAGATCATTCATTTTCTTGTATTTCATGCATCTAAAATCACCAAATAATGCACCAAACAAGGGAAAGGGTCCTCACAACTCTATCCTAAATTCTATCCTGTGATAGACTCTGAAATGATGGTGCCTCAACTCAATTATGCTGGTCCCAAGAAAGAACTTCAAAAGTTTCAAAAATGGATGGGGGAGGGGGTGGAAATTTTCTTGTCTTTATGCCTAATTAACTGTTTGCTTTAAAAGCGATTCTTTGTAGTTAATGGAATGTGTTCAAAGGCATGAAAATTGTAAAAGTCTATTAAAGTTAATATGATTCAACCAATTACATTTACTAAATATACATATATACACATATATATTATATTTACACTATATATATTCAAGCTAGGTAAAACTTTTTATCATTTTTTTTTTGTTTGTGTAGGGGGTACTGCATGGTATATCTGTTCAGTTCGAACAACTTGTGATGATTTTTCTCTTTTCACTATGTGGGTCTCATGAATCGAATGTGAATTGTCAGTCTTGGTGGCAGGCACCTTCACCAACTGATGCATCTTGTTGAATTAAACCATGGTGTTTTGATGATTAGAATTATCAATGCTCTTGTAGGCATCCTTAAATGTTCAAAGTCCATTAGGGAGCCTATGTTTAAATTGGCAATATATAAGTCAGAATTAGACCAATTTACATGAAGTGCATGAGTACTAGAAAAGAGACATAATGACCAAAAGTACTTGGAAAGCTACTCTTGGCTCAAACCTCTTTTTGGTGGCATTGAAGGAACTGAGCCCAGAGTGTCCCACTGAGAGATCAAAAGATTAAAAATCAGCAGTTATTATTGAAGCTTAAGGCCTGAACTAGCTGGGTGAGGTCCAGTAATGCCTTGAGGGGAAGAACCTGCCTTACTGCATTCTTTCCCCACTCATTAGATATACAGTTGATAGGAAACTGGCCCATCCCCCTAGGGAAGGACACCAGATCATTAATGATTTGGGGACCTTCCTATAGCCAATCAATTCAAAATGCAGCATTTTGACCAATAGATGCTTGCCAGGCAGGAATCGTCCTTGCCTTGGGCATTCTGGGAGAGACCAGAATCTTTAAATCACCCAATTAACCTAAGCACGAGCACGAGGCTTTCGGCTCTCACTGCTTTGGTGGTGGGGGATGTGGGCCCAAGCTGCAGCTTGTAATTTGTAATAAAAAGAACCTCATGTATTTACAGCAGAGTCTATTTATTCCTGATCTTTTGGGGTTTGCGAACTGGGTGGAACACCACGTGCTAGGCTAGTTCACTATTACTGAAGTACACCTCATTCCATGGAAATACTTTTTTTTTAGTGTGGCTAAATGCCATATCTACTTACTGCATGATTTTGTATAACTTTCTATCTTAGGATCCATGTAAACTAGTGTTTGACTTTTCTTGGGAGCATTGATTATAAATGCTGGGAACAACATCTGTGGTTACATGTACAGGTTCTGCCATAATCCAAGCATATGTTCATGCATATTGTTTTACAGGTTTTAATGCCTTATGCCTGTGCAACACAAAGGAATCAGAGGAAAACTACAGGTGATAGAAATGGTATTTGTGCAAAATAAATTCATAATGAATTTACATATTCTGTCAGCTGTATGTGTATATGTCAAATTGTTTTTCTCCATCCTGTATTACAGCCAGCACAGTCATTCTCAGTCTCACAGCTTCATTAAACGTCTTCATGTTGCTCTTTAAAAACATTTTATGTATACATTATATGTACACATTTCTAGTTTTAGCATCCTCAAATACTGCCGTTTTGAAATATATGACCATACAAGCATAAAAATGTAATTTCTGTAAAGCAGAATCTACAGTTATTCATTTTTACTTTCTAGAGTCTATCACCTTCTATAATGTAAAGTGTCTTACCTAATACATAATTCTTCAGTGAGTGATATCAGAATATGGAAAGACCTCCCATGCTCATGGCTTGGCAGGATTAATATAGTAAAAATGGCCATCTTACCAAAAGCAATCCACAGATTCAATGCAATTCCCATCAAATTACCAACACAATTCTTTACAGACCTGGAAAGAAAAATTCTCATCTTTATATGGAATAACAAGAAACCCAGAATTGCTAAAACAACCCTCTACGATAAAAGATCTTCTGGAGGTATCCCCATCCCTGATCTTAAGTTGTACTAAAGAGCAACAGTTATAAAAACTGCATGGTATTTGCATAGAAACAGAAGGGTGGATCAATGGATCTGAACAGAAAACCCAGAAATAAACCCACACACTTATGGTCACCTGAACTTTGACAAAGATGCCGAAAACATACAATGGAAAAATGATACCATCTTCAACAAATGGTGTTGGTCTCACTGGATGTCTAAATGTAAAAAAATGCAAATAGATCCATACTTATCACCCTGCACAAAACTAAAGTCCATGTGAATCAAAGAATCAATATAAAACCAGATACACTAAATCAGTTAGAAGAAAAGGTGGGAAATACCCTAGAACTCATTGGTACAGGAGAAAATTTCCTGAACAGAACACCAACAGCACAGGCTCTAACAGCAACAATCAATAAATGGGACCTCAGGAAACTGAAAAACTTCTGTAAAGCCAAGGACACCATCATCAAAACAAAGCGACTGCCTACAGATTGGGAAAGAATCTTCACCAACACTTTATCTGACAGAGGACTCATATCCAGTATATATAAAAAACTAAAGAAGCTGAAAAGCAGCAAACCAAGTAATCCAATTAAAAATGGGGAACAGAGCTAAACAGAGAACTCTCTGCAGAGGAATATCGAATGGCAGAGAAACACTTAAAGAAATGCTCAACATCATTAGCCAATAGGGAAATGCAAATCAAAATGACCCTGAGATTTCACCATCAGAATGGTCAACATGAAAAACTCAAGTGACAACACATACTGGAGAGGTTGTGGAAAAAGGGGAACCCTCCTCCACTGCTGATGGGAATGCAAACTCGTGCAACCACTCTGGAAATCCATCTGGCACTTTCTCAGACAACTAAGAATAGTACTTCCTCAAGATCCAGCCATACCACTCCTAGGCATATATCCAAAACAGGCGCAAGTATACAATAAAAACATTTGCTCAACCATGTTTTTAGCAGCTTTATTTGTAATAGCCAAAAGCTGGAAACAGCCCAGATGCCCCTCATGCAGAAATTGTGGTACATCTACACAATGGAGTATTACTCTACAATGAAAAATTAGGAAATCATGAAATTTGCAGGTAAATGGTGGGACCTGGAAAGGATCATCCTGCATGAGCTGTCCCAGAAGCAGAAACACACACACGGTATACACTCACTCGTTTAGACATATAACATAAGATAAACCTAGTAAAATCTGTATATCTAAAGAAACTAATCAAGAGAGAGGACCCTGATTAAAATGCTCAGTCCCCATACTGAAAGGCAAAGAAGATGGACTTCAGAAGAAGAAGTAAATAGGAAACAACCTAGGGACCTGCCACAGAGGGCTTCTGAAAGTCTCTGCCCTACAGACTATCAAAGCAGACACTGAGACTTATGGCCATCTGTTGGGCTGAGTGCATGGAATCTTATGTAATAAGTGGGAAAGAAGAGTAAGAGCTGGAGAAGACAGGAACCCCACAAGGAGAGCAACAGAACCAGAAAACTTGAAAACAGGGAACTTCCCAGAGACTCATACTCCAATCAAGGACTATTCATGGAGATAACCTAGAACCCCTGCAGAGAAGTAGCACATGACAGTTCAGTGCCTAAGTGGGTTACATAATAATGGGAACAGCAGATGCTTCTGACATGAACTGATTGACCTGCTCTTTGATCACCTCCCCCTGAGGGAGGACCAGCCTTATCAGGCCACAGTAGATGACAATGCAGCCATTTCTGATGTGATCTGATAGACTAAGATCAGAAGGAAGGAGAAGAGGACCTCCCCTATCAGTGGACCTGGGAGAGGCATTCGTGAAGAAGTGGCAGGGAGGGTAGGATTGGGAGGGTAGGAGGGAGGGGCTTATGGGGGGATACAAAGTGAATAAAGTGTAATTAATAAAAAAAATAAAAACAGGAATTCAGGTTAAGAACGTCATGAAAATAATGTAAGACAATTGGTAGGATAGGAAAATTTTGACATTGTAAGGAGCCAAAAAGGAAGAAAATATCTATAGAATTTGTGATAGAGTATTGTTGTGTATCATGTAGTGTTTGATATCACTAAGTACTAAGATATGACTATTAGTACAATAATGGCATCATAGCTATATTGGTAACAAACTGCTTTCTGATTGAATTGGAGGCCTACTACACAAAAGGGAATTCATGCTTGGTATCATAAACCCTGTCTAAGGCCGTGGTTGTGTTGGTAAAAGGCCCTAGTTAGGAAGCCAATGCTCTTATTTTGCTAAATGCAGATGATGTACACTTCAGATTATCATTTAGTATTTATATTTATGACTTTGTGCTGTTGTCAGAAAAGCTTCTTTTCTCAGTGGCAATAGGAACTTCAATGACTTATAAGTGGTCAAAGTGCTGAGAATAAGTGATTATTGTATGGTTAGTCTTAGATATTACAACTGTTTCACCCCCTTCAAGGCTCAGGAACTTCATGGAAAAGGCTAGAAAGACAATAAGAGCCAGGGTATGAAAAATACTTCAGTTTGCTTTCTGCTGGGTTTGACTTAACTCCTGTACTCAAATTCACAACTGTTATAACCTGTACAAGATTCAGCCCATCAACATCTGTCATGGAGGAAGAAGGGACTTATGCGTCCCTATACCTTCATGAGTTTTTAAAGCCAGTTAACTGTAGATCTGTAGGTATGCTCATAAAGCCTCACCCCTCCCTCAGTTTTTTTATAGCCAGTTAACTGTACCAAGAAAGAGTCCCACTTTCTCTGTGTTCTATCTATCTATCTATCTATCTATCTATCTATCTATCTATCTATCT
>NW_026589137.1:5520683-5586199 GCF_907164565.1 Psammomys obesus
TCTATCTATCTATCTATCTATCTATCTATCTATCTATCTATCTATCTATCTATCTATCTATCTATCTACTATCTATCTATTTACTTACTTAGTTACATACTTATTTATTGGGCAAGTTCTGTAGTTACAGGAGAGGGGCTCAGAGGCTCCATGGCTCCTTGGATTTTACTAGGCAGTTAACTGTGGCTGAGAAGTGGGGCTTATATGGCTATTTCTCCCTCTGTTTTTACAGGCAGTTAACTTTAACAAAAAAAGAGTGGTTCATGACCACCCCACTCCAACCATGTGCTTTTATAGGCAGTTAGCTGTTGCTGGAGAGTAGGATTCATGATGCACCATCCTCCCTAAATTTTTATTGGAAGTTAATTGTAGCTGGGACGGTAAAGAGTACCTGTAAGGCCCTCAAAGAAGAGGGTTTATGAGGTCTCTTTTTTTAAAATTTTTTTATTAATTACAATTTATTTATTTTGTATCCCCCCTGTGGTTCCCTCCCTCCTCCAGTCCAAATCCCTCCCTTCCTCCTTCTTATCCACGCATGCCCCTCCCCAAGGCCACTGATAGGGGAGGTCTTCTTTTCTTTCCTTCTGATCCTAGTCTGTTAGGTCTCATCAAGAGTGGCTGCATTGTCTTCCTCTGTGGCCTGGTAAAGCTGCTACCCCCTCAGGGGGAGGTGATCAAAGAGCAGGCCAATCAGTTCATGTCAGAGACAGTCCCTGTTCCCATTACTGTGGAACCCACTAGCAGACTAAACTGTCATGGGCTACATCTGTGCAGGGGTTCTGGGTTATCTCCATGCATGCTACTTGGTTGGACTATCAGTCTCAGGGAAGACCCATGTCCCCAGATTTTTTGGATCTGTTGCTCTCTTGTGGAGCTCCTGTCCACTCCAGGTCTTACTAACTCCCACTTCTTTCATAAGATTCCCTGCAATCTCCTGAAAGTTTGGCCATAAGTCTCAGCATCTGCTTTGATATTCTGTAGGGCAGAGCCTTTCAGAGGCCCTCTGTAGCAGGTTCCTAACTTGTTCCCCGTTTTCTCAGTCTTCTGATGTCCGTCCTCTTTGCCTTTCTAGATGGGTATTGAGCATTTTAGCCAGAGTTCTTCCTCTTTATTAGTTTCTTTGGTGTACAGATTTTAGTAGGTTTATCCTATATTATATGTCTATATGAGTGAGTATATACTGTGTGTGTCTTTCTGATTCTGAGATAGCTTCCTCAGGAGGATCTTTTCCAGTTCCCACCATGTACTTGCAAATTTCATGGTTTCCTTTTTTTTTTTTTTTTTTAATAGCTGAGTAGTATTCCATTGTGTAGATGTATCATACTTTCTGTATCCATTCCTCAGTTGAGGGGCATCTTGATTGTTTCTAGGTTCTGGCTATTATAAATAAAGCTACTACAAACATGGTTGAGCAAATATCCTTATTGTGTACTTGAGCTTCTTTTGGATATATGCCTAGAAATATTTTCTTTTTATATTAATTACAATTTATTTACTTTGTATCTCAGCTGTAGTCCCTTGCTTCATTCCCTCCTAATCCCACTCTCCATCCCTCATCTCCTGCCATACCCCTCTCCAAGTCCACTGATAGGTGAGGACCTGACTCTAGCGTATCAGGTCTCATCAGGACTGGCTGCATTGTCTTCCTCTGTGGTCTGGTAAGGCTGCCCCGTATTCAGGGGAAGGTGATCAAAGAGCCAGCTCATGAATTCATGTCAGAGATTGTCCCTGATTCCCTTACTAGGGAACTCATTTGGAGACTGAGTTGCCCTGGGCTACATCTGAGCAGGGGTTCTAGGTTGTCTCCATGCATGATCAATGGTTGGAGTATCAGTCTCAGAAAAGATCACTGGGCCCAGATTTTTAATAAAGTAACCTCTCTGAATTTTTAAAAGAAATTAACTGTATCTAGAAGTGTGGGCCTCATAAGAAAGAGCAACAAATGATGAATATGATCAAATTACATTATATACATTTTTAAAATACAATTAATCTCATTATTATATAATCAATATATGCTATTAAAACCTTAAAATATAAAATTAAATCTCAGAGATGTGTTCATTTTTGCAGGATTAGTATAGAACCTAAGGCTTCACAAATGATTTATATGTAAAACTACACAGACTTGAGCTTCTATGAATATTATTTTATTGTTTTCAATGCCATTTGAAGTAGATGTCACAGACAAAGCTTTCTACAAATCCTAGGGTTTTTTCAGGGGAGGATATTGGATTGACTGTTGGTGTTGATTTTCCCATATTTAATATATGAGGTTTATGTGCATTAAAAACTTTAAAAGTGACAGAAGTTAGTCTGTGATATTTAGAGCATTTATTGTTTCTCCTCTATGTTTGAAGCAACATGCTGTTACCCATATTTTTTTAGTGAAAAGAATTTACCTTAGAGTCTAGTATAACAGTATCTACAATATTTCTTTAAAAATTTTGAAATATTTTATTACATTTATTTATTATTATTGATTTTCAGGGTTATCTTTTTCTTCCACTAACAGGAACCATAGATTTGAAAGCCAGGAAATCAGGTGTCTAGTCTAAGCTTACCATTGAGTGACGCATAAATAGAAACAAATAAATAAGCAATTCCCTTAATGTTATCCTTTCATCTACTCAGCTATCTATCTTTCCATTCATTCATCAAGTATAGCACCTACTTGGTATCAGATACATTTTGAGTCACTAGCTAGAGCTGGGAAAGTAAATATACTTAAAGCATGTTCTCATGGGAGAAGACAGACAACAAATGAGTAAAGTGTGGAACAAATCAGGTGGTAAATAATTTCTATGAACAAATAAATTTCTAGTAATTTCCCACTAAAGGAGAATAAAAAAAGACCATTAAGGTAATGAGTATAATGACATAATCATTATTTGGAGAGTCTTTGATAACCATTTGAACAGTCTGAGATTATATTTTTTTTGTGTGTGTGTATGTGTGTGTGTGTGTGTGTGTGTGTGAGAGAGAGAGAGAGAGAGAGAGAGAGTTAGTATTTCCAATGAAGAGTAAAGATGTCCCGATAAAAGGAATAATGTAAACCCAGGGACGCACCAGTTAAAAAATGGAAATATTTGGGTGAAATCAATAACACATCAATAGTTTCGTAAAAGTGTCAGTATAAATCATGAATTTTGAGAGATTATGTGAATTCTCAATCTCTCTTCTACATGAGTCAAAGTGCCTGTATTTTCCTTTTCTTTTGTTTAATTGAAAATAATTTTCTACATAATATATACTGATTGTGGTTTTCCCTCACTCATCTTCAGATCCTCCTCTCTTTCATATACTCTCTACCTCATGACCTCTCTCTCTCATTCTCCCTTTTTAGAAAACAAAAAATAAACAAAACTGTATAAAACAAAACAAAAACCAAAGAGAACAGCATAAGAATCACATTTACTCAAAAGTATATAAACACATACAAACCCCACAAAAACCCCCACTAAAGAGGAAGCCATAATATACAAGCATACCACTAATAAAGTTAATATTTAAAATCCCCCAAAAAAGTAATACACAACAAGAAATCTCAAAAATACCATTAAATTTGTTTGGTATTGGCACCTACTTCTTGGCATAGAGTCTTCCCTTAAGAGTGGTACTCAGTGAAACTCCAGTGTAGAAAACTAACTTTTTCTTTGTGAGCAGTTGTCAATTAGAGATAGCTTCTTCATAAGAGATGTAAGGTTGTTTCCACTTCTCCCTCTCAGTGCTGGAATCCCATATGGTTTGGATAATGCAATCCTGCACATGCTTCCACAGGTTCTGTAAGTACAGCTGTGTGTCACTCTTTATGGTTCTGTGAAACACTGCACTATAGTAGTGTCTTTGTTTGTCTTCAGGTTTAATTTTTGTGGTTATGTATGTATATTTATACCACTTTAAAATATCTGTATGATAGGAAATATTTTCATTTAAAAGTCATTGTTAAGGAAATCTGATTGATAGGAAGAGTAAAATTTGAAGCCGAGAATGGTGGTACTTGTCTGTCATCACAGTACCTTGAAGATAGAGGCAGGAGAATCAAAAGTTCAGTGCCAGCTTTAACTATATAATGAGTTTCATGTCAGACTGGATAACGGGAGACAACATATTAGAGAAGAAAAGGAGAAGTTGGAGATGGAAGAGGAAAAAGGGAGGATGAAGAAAAGAATAGAAAAAAGGAGTAAAGATTTGGGACAACAAAGATAGGAGAGTTCCCACTTAGATAAATTGTGAACCTTTTTGGATGCTGCAAGGTCTCTCTTTTAGCATCTTCCCTCCATCTTCTTCTCCTATGCCCCTCTCCCAGTCCAATGACAGGGGAGGTCCTCTTCCCCATCCATCTGACCCTAGTCTATCAGGCCTCATCAGGAATGGCTTCATTGTCTTCCTCTGTGGACTGGTAAATCTTGCCCCCCCCCAGGTTTCTTGAAAAAAGTGTACAAATATCTATTTACATGAATGTGAAGATATTTTAAAGTTTTAACATAAATGAAGAATATTGTCAAAAGTATAATAAACAGAGCTTCACAACTATCTCATTAAATGTGTGTTTAACTTTCTAAGATTTAATGAGACAAGACTTTTGTACGGGATATATGAAAGGAGGGCATACTATTATCAGATGTAGAAGAAATAAAGCTATGAGGAAAGGAGAATGTGTGGGGCTAGGGTTGCAATATACAACTATAAGAGCAGACTCAAGACTGAAGCTGGGAGCCCACAGACAACACTGGGATGCAGACAGAGAATAAGGTAGACAAGATGCATTATTTAAGCAAAACACTAGAGATGTCTTGAATGACATTGGGATACCTATGAGCATTGCTGAAGTAGATACCATATATGCTGTCATGGCACACATTTTGGCCCATTTCTGCTTTGTGAAATTGTATGATTTTTTCATTCTTAGTTTCCTCATTTTACCATGAAGTTCATAATCTGTACACCATAAGAATTGTATTGAGCACTAGAGAAAATAAAAGTATGTACATCTTTATGTATGTGTGTGGTAGTGATAAAACTCAGGACTTTGCATATGTTAAGCAAGTATTCTATATTTTCAACCCAAAGTAAATATAAACCCTATAAAATGTTTAAACAGTTTTAAAGTGTTAAAAATACATATAAATGAAAAAAGAAAAAGTTTATTTAGTATTAATGTTTGCATTTGTGATGTACCGGTGTTTACACATGCCACAGTAGACATGTAGAGGTCAAAGTACAATTTTGAAGACATGATTTTCTTCTTTACCCTTCATATGGGTTTCAGGTATTGATCTCAATTTTTCAGCCTTGTGCTGAAAGTTCCTTTATCTGCTGAGCCATATTGTCAGCCCCCAAAAGTAAATTTTATGTGATTAGATGTAATATATGTATATGTACATCACATTTTCATAGTATTTTATACTTTTACACATGTTGAGAAATTATTTTGATTTATAAATGGATAAGCAAATTAAACACAAAGAGTAAAAGAAAAAAATAAATCACCAGTTAATCAGCTAAGGACAGCTTTAAAAATATTTAATTTTCAAGCAAGAATTCAAGCATAAGCAAAATATTACTCAACATTCAATACTATATTTTCATTTAATAAGCAAGTTGGAGATATTCTGTTTCTTGCAACTTGATAAAAACATACGTGGTGGTTTAAGTAAAAATGGCCCTCATAAGCCATACATTTGATTGCTTAATCATCAGAAAGTGACAGTAAATGAAAAGAATTGGTAGGTGTGGCCTTATTGAAGTAGGTATGGCCTTCTTTGAGGAAGGTTGTCAGTGGGGATGGACTTTTTATTTTTAAAAGCCCAAGCCAGGACCATTGTCCCTTTGACTTTCTGTTGCCTATGGATCCACATGTAGAACTGCTTTCTCCCATGCTCTTCACCATGATGCTAATGAACTAAACTTCTGAAACTGTAAGCAAGCTCTAAATAAATACTTTTTTTAAAATTAAAGTTGTCATAATCATGGTGCCTCTTAACTGCAGTAGAACAATGACAAAGCAGAAGTTGGTTGCTTGTTGGCCTTAAGTATAATTTGGAGCCTTAGATTAGGAAAGCAGTTGAAAATTTTAAGAAGGGCTTAATGGGTCTTGTAGAAGCATGCAAGACAGTACTGAGGGTATTTGAACTGTAGGTGCCCAGTTCAAGAAGTCTCAGAAGGGACAAATTTCAGTAAGTGTACTAGAGTCAATTCTTCTGATAATTTGGAAAAGAATGGTTACTTTTGCCCTTGTCTGAAAAAACTGCTCTAGGCTAAACTGAAGAGTATTGGATTAATAGCTTTGGCAGAGGAGAATTCAAGACAGCCTTGTATTGGCTCTGTAATGAAGGTATACGTAGTCACTCCCATGCAGATCTATAATAAAGAGGAATACACTGATCAAGGAAAATGAAAGGGGGGAAGACAAGATGGCACCACCAGGAGAACTGCGTCTGAGGAGCAGGACAACATTTCCCATAGAGCAACCAAGAGGCTGAATTCTGGGCCCTAAAACAACAGAGATCTTGTTTCCCAGAAGAGAGGAACCCTCCACTGTGTGGGAATCAGTTGGGTCCACTCTCAGGTCCCCCAGGTAGAACCCGGAAGAAAACCCAGGTTGCATAGGCACTAGGTCCCCAGACCAGAGCCACACCCCTGTCTGTCCTGATCACCTTCCCAGGCTGATCGGTGGGCACAAAAAACACCAGAGACTGGGAGTCCCTCTCATGAGAGAACTCCACAAGGAAGGAAGGAAATGGTACTGACTTGGATCACCCAGTCTTTCCTTGGAAAAAGACTTGCAGACCGGTAGGTACTAGCCGCCATCACTGAACTGGGCTCCACCCACAGACCCAGACAATTGCTGTGCACCAGCTATCTGGCATAGACTGAGCTGTGCGCCCCAGGTCAAAAAAGAGACTGGGAGTCCCTGTTACGAGAGAAATCCACAGGGAAGGAAGGAAACGGTACGGACTTGGATCACCCAGTCTTTTCCTGGAAAAAGTCTCACAGACCTGCAGATAAGAGCCACCATCACTGAACTGGACTCTAGCCACAGGCATAGACAGCTGCTGCATGCCAGCTCTCCAGCTGTGTGCCCCAGGGCAACAGAAAGAGGGAGTCAGTCAGGAGAAATCCTCACAGGGAACAAAGCAAAGTCGACAGAATTAGGCCACCCAGTATATCCCTGCAATAGGTCACGCAGACCGGCCCAACCCAGGGACCTGTTGTGTACCAGATAGCCTGCTGTTACCAGGAGAGTGGTACCTACCCACAACAGATTACTGCTTGGGTACTGGGACATAGAGCCCCAACCTCAGACCTACACAAGACTGGGAACCCCGAGATCAACCCCCAGATACTGCTCCAAGGGGCAACCAGTTATCCCTAACAAAACTGACCAAACCACGGGACACACAGGTTACAACAGCTGATCACTAAATATACAGCAAGAAACCCAGAAGCAGGGCAGCTGTCTCCAGGACTTCTCCCGGTGAGAGGATTGCCATCTCAACTAATAAGGACCACAGTTACCACCCAGGTCTCTATGCCTGAGCTGAGCAGCTGCAACTCTTGAAAAACACCAGTGACTATACTTAAAAAGCTGAGAAGGCTTCCTTCAGGAAAAACCATCTTCCTGCCAAAGGGATTCTATCCACCACAAGATCCCCAGGAACCACCAGAAACTAACACCAAACACCTAAGATAGCCCAATGGGTAGAGGCCAGTGTAAAAGCACAACCATCAAAAAACAGAGCAAGATGGCATCTCCAGAATCCAGTTATGCAGGGGCAAGTAGACCTGGACACCCCAGCATAACTGAAATCCAAGAGGATGACCTAAAAACTATGCTCATGAAGATAACAGGGGAAACAAATAAAATATGTAAAGACCTTGAAGAAGCTAAACTCAAACAGATTATGGCCAACCATAAAGAAATAGAGGAAGAGCAGCCAAACAGTTTGTGGCCCTTAAAGAGGAAATGCTTAAGTCACTGAATGAAATAAAAGAAACAGAGGACTGTTCAAACAAACAGCTGAAAGAATTGATGGAAAAAACAGGAAAATACAGTCAGACAGGTGAAGGAAATCAACAAAATGGCTCAAGATCTGAAGATAGAATTGAAAAAATTAAAGAAAACACAAATGGAGGAAATTGTGGAGAGAAAGAACATAGGGAAGAAAACAGGAAGTACAGAGGTTAGCATACCAATAGACTACAAGAGATGGAAGAAAGAATCTCAGGTGAGGAAGATACAATGGAAGAAATCGATGTATCTGTCAAAGAAAATGTTAAATCTAAAAAATTCCTGGACCGTGTCTGAGAGGCGGAACAACACACTCCGTGCAGTGACCAGGAGACTGAAATCTGGGCCCTAAAACAACAGTGATCAACCGTGTTTCCCAGGTGAGGGGAGGCTCCCACGGCATGGGAAGTGGTCGGGTCCACTCTCGGCTACCCAGCCAGAACACCTACATTCGTAAATGAAACAATATTAAAGCTTAAATCACACATTGATCCTAAAACCCTAATAGTAGGAGACTTCAACACTCCACTCTCACCAAGGGATAGATCAACTAGACAGAAAACAAATAGGGAAATAAAAACACTTACAGAGACCCTAAATCAAATGGACCTAATAGACGTCTACAGATCTTTTCATCCAAACTCAAAAGAGTATACCTTCTTTTCAGCACCGCATGGAACCTTCTCCAAAATAGACCATATAATTGGTCATAAAGAAAGCCTCAACAGATACAAAAAGATTGAAATAATCCCTTGTATTCTATCTGACCACCATGGACTTAAGCTGCACCTCAACAACAACAGAAATAACAAACAGCCTACACGCACATGGAAACTGAACAACCTGTTACTGAACGACAGCTGGGTTAGGGAAGAAATAAAGAAAGAAATTAAAGACTTTCTAGAATTCAATGAAAATGAAGGCACAACATACCCAAATTTATGGGACACATTGAAAGCAGTGCTCAGGGGAAAATTTATAGCACTAAGTGCCTGCAAGAAGAAATTTGTAACATCACATACAAACAACTTAATGGCCCAACTGAAAACCCTAGAAAAAAAAGAAGCAGATACACCCAAGAGGAGCAGAAGGCTGGAAATAATCAAACTCAGGGCTGAAATCAATCAATTAGAAACAAATAAAACTATTCAAAGAATCAATGAAACAAAAAACTGGTTCTTTGAGAAAATCAACAAGATATACAAACCCGTAACCAAACTAACTAAAAAGCAGAGAGAATATATCCAAATCAACAAAATCAGAGATGAAAAGGGTGACATAACTACAGACACAGAGGAAATTCAAACAATCTTTAGGTCATACTACAAAAGCCTATATGCCACAAAATTTGAAAATCTAAATGAAATGGACAATTTTCTTGATAGATCCCATCTTCCAACATTAAGTCAAGATCAGGTAGAAGGACTGAACAGCCCAATATCCCCCAAGGAAATTGAAGCAGTCATTCACAGTCTCCCCTCCAAAAAAAGCCCTGGGCCAGATGGTTTCAGCACGGAATTCTACCAGACCTTCAAAGAAGTGCTCACACCAATTCTCCTCAAACTATTCCACAAAATAGAAACAGAAGGTACATTACCAAACTCATTCTATGAAGCAACAGTCACCCTGATACCTAAACCACACAAAGACCCAACAAAAAAAGAGAACTTCAGACCTATCTCTCTTATGAACATTGACGCAAAAATACTCAATAAAATACTTGCAAACCGAATCCAAGAACACATCAAAAATATCATCCACCATGACCAAGTAGGCTTCATCCCAGGCATGCAAGGGTGGTTCAACATACGGAAATCCATCAATGTAATCCACCACATAAACAAACTGAAGGAGAAAAACCACAGGATCATCTCCTTAGATGCTGAAAAAGCATTTGACAAAGTCCAACACCCATTCATGTTTAAAGTCTTGGAGAGATCAGGAATACAAGGCACATACCTAAACATAGTAAAGGCAATATACAGCAAGCCTATAGCCAACATCAAACTCAATGGAGAGAAACTTAAATCAATCCCACTGAAATCAGGGACAAGACAAGGCTGCCCACTTCCTCCCTACCTCTTCAACATAGTACTTGAAGTCCTAGCCAGAGCAATAAGACAACTAAAGGAGATCAAGGGGATACAGATCGGAAAGGAAGAGGTCAAAGTGTCACTATTCGGAGATTATATGATAGTATATATGAGCGACCCCAAGAATTCAACCAGAGAACTCCTCCAGTTGATAAACACCTTCAGCAAAGTGGCAGGATACAAAATGAACTCAAAAAAATCAGAAGCCCTCCTGTATACCAAAGACAAAATGGCTGAGAAAGAAATTAGGGAAACAACACCCTTCATAATAGCCACTAACCACATAAAGTACCTTGGGGTGACACTAACCAAGCAAGTGAAAGACCTATTTGAGAAAAACTTCAAGTCTCTGAAGAAAGAAATTGAAGAAGATCTCAGGAGATGGAAAGATCTCCCGTGCACATGGATTGGTAGGATTAACATTGTGAAAATGGCCATCCTGCCAAAAGCAATCTACAGATTCAATGCAATTCCCATCAAAATACCAACTCAATTCTTTACAGACCTTGAGAAAAAGATTCTCAGTTTCATATGGAGAAACAAAAAACCCAGAATCTCCAAAACAATCCTGTACAACAACAGATCATCTGGAGGTATCTCCATCCCCGATCTCAAGTTGTACTACAGAGCAATAGTAATAAAAACTGCATGGTATTGGCATAAAAACGGAAAGGAACGATCAATGGAACCGCATAGAAGACACAGAAATAAACCCACTCACCTATGAATACTCGATTTTTGACAAAGAATCCAAAACCATTCAATGGAAAAAAGACAGCATCTTCAACAAATGGTGCTGGTCCAACTGGATGTCCACATGCAGAAAAATGAAAATAGATCTATATGTATCACCCTGCACAAAACTAAAGTCCAAGTGGATCAAAGACCTCAACATAAAACCAGATACTCTAAATCTGTTAGAAGAAAAAGTGGGGAACAGCCTAGAACTCATTGGCACAGGAGACAACTTCCTGAACAGAACACCAACAGCACAGGCTCTAAGAGCAACAATCAATAAATGGGACCTCATGAAACTGAAAAGCTTCTGTAAAGCAAAGGACACTGTCATCAAAACAAAACGCCTGCCTACAGATTGGGAAAGAATCTTCACTAACCCTTTATCTGACAGAGGACTAATATCGAGTATATACAAAGAACTAAAGAAGCTGAAAAGCAACAAACCAAGTAATCCAATTAAAAAATGGGGAACAGAGCTAAATAGAGAATTCTCGACAGAGGAATATCGAATGGCAGAGAAACACTTAAAGAAATGCTCATCCTCATTAGCCATCAGGGAAATGCAAATCAAAACGACCCTGAGATATCACCTTACACCCATCAGAATGGCCAAGATGAAAAACTCAAGGGACAACACATGCTGGAGAGGTTGTGGAGAAAGGGGAACCCTCCTCCACTGCTGGTGGGAATGTAAACTGGTACAACCACTCTGGAAATCTATCTGGCGCTTTCTAAGACAATTAAGAATAGTGCTTCCTCAAGACCCAGCTATACCACTGCTAGGTATATACCCAAAGTTTGCTCAAGTACACAAAAGAGATATTTGCTCAACCATGTTTATAGCAGCTTTATTTGTAATAGCCAGAACCTGGAAACAACCCAGATGTCCATCAACGGAGGAATGGATACAGAAATTGTGGTAATTTTACACAATGGAATACTACTCAGCAATCAAAAAGGAGGAAATCATGAAATTTGCAGGCAAATGGTGGGACCTAGAAAAGATCATCCTGAGTGAAATATCCCAAAAGGAGAAAGACAAACACGGTATACACTCACTTATATATACCTATAAGATATGATAAACATAATGAAATCTATACACCTAAAAAAGAAAATCAAGAGAGCGGACATGGGGTAAGATTATCAATCCTTGTTTTGAAAGACAGATGGGATGCCCATTAAACATTGACAGGAGTCTACTGAGCGCAGTTGAAAAACTCTAACTAGCAGTGTTTTCAAAGCAAAGACTCATGACCAAACCTTTGGCAGAGTACAGGGAATCATAAGAAAGAAGGGGAGTTAGTCTGATGAGGAAAGGATAGGAGCTCCACAAGGACCAAACATATCTGGCACAGGGTCTTTTCTGAGACTGACATGCAACCAAGGACCATGTATGAATGTAACCTAGAACCTCTGCTCAGATGTAGCCTGTGGTAACTCAGTAACCAATTGGTTTCCCATAGTGAGGGGAACAAGGACTATTTCTAACAGGAACTCAATGACTGGCTCTTTGGCCTCCCCACCCCCCAAGGGAGGAGCAGTCCTGTTAGGCCACAGAGGAGAGCTTTGCAGCCATTCCTGAAGATACCTGATAAAACAGGATCGGATGAATGGGGAGGAGGTTTCCCCTATCAGTGGAGGGAATGAGGGATCGGGACACGGCTGGGATACAGAGTTAATAAAATATAACTGATAAGAAAAAAATAAAATTAAAAAAAAAAAGACTTACTCAAAAAAAAAAAATTCCTGACACAGACTGCCCAAGAAATTCAAGACAACATAAAAAGGGAAAACCTAAGAATAATAGGAATAGAGGAAAAAGAAGTTTTCCTGCTCCAAGGCCCAGAAAATATTTTCAACAAAATCATTGAAGAAAATTTACCCAACTTAAAGGAGACACCAATAAGAATACAAGAGGCCTATAGATCACCCAATAAATTAGACCAGAAAAGAATTTCCTCCTGACACATAATAATCAAAACAGTAAGTATACAGAACAAAGAAAAAATACTAAAAGCTGCAAGGGAAAAAGACCATGTAACATATAATGGCAAACCCATTAGAATCACACCTGCCTTTTCAACAGAGACTATGAAAGCCAGAAGGGCCTGGGCAGATATCATGCAGAACCTAATAGAACACAGATGTCAGCCCAGGCTACTACACCCTGCAAAATTCTAAGTCCTCATAGACAGAGAAAACAAGATATTCAATGACAAAAACAAATTTCAAGAATACCTACACACAAATCCAGCATTACAGAAGACACTAGAAAGAAAATACATCCCAAGAAAACTAGCTACAGGAAATAATTAACCTCACTACAGTAAAAAAAAAAAAAAGAGCAACCAAGCACACAATCTTATGACCTCAGCCAACATCAAAATCAAAGGATATAACAGCCACTAGTCATTAATTTCTCTCAATATCAACAGACACAACTCTGCAATAAAAAGGCACAGACTAACAGAATGGATGAGTAAACAAAACCCAGCAATCTGTTGCATACAAGAAACACACCTAAGGCACAAAGATAGACATTACCTGAGGGTAAAAGGTTGGAAGACGACTTTCCAAGCAAATGGACCCAAGAAACAAGCAGGAGTAGCCATTCTAATATCTGATAAAATAGACTTTCAACCAAAATTACTAAAAAGAGATAGGGAAGGACACTTCATACTCATGAAGGGAAAATTTCACCAGGAAGACATCACAATCCTGAACATCTATGCCCCAAATACAAGGGCACTCATATTTATAAAAGAAACATTGATAAAACTTAAACAACATACAGATCACCACACATTAATAGTGGGAGACTTCAACACCCCACTCTCAACAAAGGACAGGTCAACAAAACAGAAATCAAACAAACAATGTCTCTGACAGAGGTCATGAATCAAATGGACCTAACAAAAATTTATAGAACCTTACACCCAAACACAAAAGAATTTAACTTCTCAGCACCATACGGAACCTTCTCCAAAATAGACCACATAGTTGGTCAAAAAGCAAGCCTCAACAGATACAAGAAGAATGACATAATCTCTTGTATCCTGTCTGATCACCAAGGAATAAAGCTGGACCTCAACAACAACAGAAATAGCAAAAAGCCTACACACACATGGAAACTAAACAACTTGCTACTAAATGACAGCTGGGTCAGGGAGGAAATAAAGAAATTACAGTCTTCCTAGAACTCAGTGAAAATGAAGAAACAACATACCCAAACTTGTGGGACACAATGAAGGCAGTGTTAAGAGGAAAGTTCATAGCACTAAGTGCCTTCAAGAAGAAATTCGAGACAGCACTTTCAAGCAACTTAATGGCTCATTTAAGAACTCTAGAAAAAGAAGAAGCAAACACATCAAAGAGGAGTAAACGGCTAGAAATAATCAAACTCAGAGCTGAAATCAATCAATTAAAAACAAATAAAACAGTTCAAAGAATCAACAAAATCAAGAGCTGTTTCTTTGTGAAAACCAACAAGATTGAGAAACCCTTAGCCAAGCTAACTAAAAGGCAGAGAGACACCATCCAAATCAACAAAATCAGAAATGAAAAGGGTGACATAACTACAGACACTGAGGAAATCCAAACAATCATTAGAACTTACTTCAAAAGTCTATATGCCACAAAATTTGAAAATCTAAATGAAATGGACAATTTTATTGACAAATTCGACTCACCAAAGCTGAATCAGGACCAGGTAAATCAATTAAATGGTCCTATATCCTCCAAGGAAATAGAAGTGGCCATCGAAAGTCTTTCATTCAAAAAAAAGGCCAGGACCAGAAGGTTTCAGCGCAGAATTCTACCAGACCTTCAAAGAAGAGCTAACACCAATGCTCTTCAAACTATTCCACAAAATAGAAACAGAAGGAACACTATCAAATTCATTCTATGAAGCCACAGTCATTTTGGTACCTAAGTCTCACAAAGACCCAACAAACAAAGAGAATTTCAGTCCAATCTCCCTCATGAACATTGATGCAAAAATACTCAACAAAATACTTGCAAACCAAATACAAGAACACATCAAAGATATTATCCACTATGACCAAGTAGGCTTCATCCCAGGCATGCAGGTATGGTTCAATATATGGAAATCCATCAATGTGATCCACCATATTATCAAACTGAAAGAAAAAAAACACATAATAATTTCCCTAGATGCTGAAAAAGCATCTGACAAAATCCAACATTCATTCATGTTTAAAGTATTGGAGAGATCAGGCACTTATCTAAATATAGTAAAGCCAATATACAGCAAACCTATAGCCAACATCAATCTGAATGGAGAGAAACATAAAGCAATCCCACTGAAATCAGGGACGAGCAAGGCCGCCCACTCTTTCTATATCTCTGCAACATAGTTCTGGAAGTCCTTGCTAGAGCAATAAGACAATTGAAGGAGATCAAGGGAATACAAATTGGAAAGGAAGAAGTCAAAGTATCATTATTTGCAGATGATATGATAGTATACATGAGTGACACCAAAAACTCTACCAGGGAACTCCTACAGCTGACAAACACCTTCAGCAATCTGACAGGATATAAAATTAACTCAAAAAAATCAGTAGCCCTCCTGTATACAAAAGACAAAATGGCTGAGAAAGAAATTAGGGAAACAACAGCCTTCACAATAGCCACAAAGCACATAAAGTACTTTGTTGTAACCCTAACCAAGCAAGTCAAAGACTTGTATGAAAAAAATTTCAAGTCTCTGAAGAAAGAATTAGAAGATGATATCAGAAGATGAAAAGATCTACCATGTTCATGGCTTGACAGGATTAACAGTAAAAACGGCCATTTTACCAAAAGCAATCTACAGATTCAATGCAAGTCCCATCAAATTACCAACATAATTCTTTACAGACCTGGAAAGAAAAATTCTCAACTTTATATGGAATAACAAGAAACCGAGAATTGATAAAACAATCTTCTACAATAAAATATCTTCTGGAGGTATCTCCATCCCTGATCTTAAGCTGTACTATAGAGCAACAGTTATAAAAACTGCATGGTACTGGCATAGACACAGAATGCTGGATCAATGGAACTGAACAGGGGCCCCAGAAATAAACCCACACAGTTATGGACACCTGATCTTTGACAAAGATGCCAAAACTATACAATGGAGAAAAGATAGCAGCTTCAAGAAATGGTGTTGGTCTAACTGGATGTCTACATGTAGAAAAATGTAAATAGATCCATACTTATCATCCTGTACAAAACTGAAGTCCAAGTGGATCAAAGACCTCAACATAAAACCAGACACATTAAATCGGTTAGAAAAAAAGTGGGGAATACCCTTAACTCATTGGCACAGTAGACAACTTCCTAACCAGAACACCAACAGCACAGGCTGTAACAGCAACAATCAATAAATGGGACCTCATAAAACTGAAAAGTTTCTGTAAAGCAAAGGACACCATCATCAAAACAAAATGACTGCCTAGAGATTGGGAAAGAATCTTCACCAACTCTTTATCTGACAAAGGGCTAATATTAAGTATATATGAAGAAATAAAGAAGGTGAAAAGCAACAAACCAAGTAATCCAATTAAAAAAAGGGGAACAGAGCTAAACAGAGAACTTTCTGTAGAGGAATATTGAATGGCAGAGAAACACTTAAAGAAATGCTCAACATCATTAGCCATTAGGGAAATTCAAATCAAAACAACCCTGAGATATCACCTTACACCCATAAGAATGGCCAAGTTAGTATGATATGGAAAAGATAGGAGCTCTACAAGGACCAAACATATCTGGGCACAGGGTCTTTTCTGAGACTGACATTCAACCAAGGACCATCTATGGATATAACCTAGAACTTCTGCTCGGATGTGGCCCGTGGTAGCTCAGTAACCAAGTAGTTTTCCAAAGTAAGGGGAACACGGACTATTTCTTACAGGATTTCAAGGGCAGGCTGTTTGACACCCCCCCCCTCCCGGGGAGGAGCAGTCTGTTAGGCCACAGGGCTGCAGCCAGCCCTGAAGATACCTGATAAAACAGGGTCAGATGAAAGGGGAGGAGGTCCTCCCCTATCAGTGGACTTGGAAAGGGGCAGGGAGGAGACCAGGGAGGGAGTGTGGGGTTGGGGAGGGAATGAGGGAGCAGGATACAGCTGGGACACAGAGTTAACAAAATGTAACTAAAAAGAAAAAAATAATAATAAAGAAAAAAAATCTTCTTAGTATAAAAAAAAAAGAAAAAAAGAAAAACTCAAGTGACAACACATACTGGAGAGGTTGTGGAAAAAGGGGAACCCTCCTCCACTGCTGGTGGGAATGCAAACTCGTACAACCACTCTGGAAACCCATCTGGCGCTGTTTCATTCAACTAGGAATAGTGCTTCCTTAAGATCCAGCCATACTACTCCTAGGCATATATCCAAAGAGGCTCAAGTACACAATAAGGACATTTGCTCATCCATGTATTTAGCAGCTTTATTTGTAATAGCCAAAAGCTGGAAACAGCCCAGATGCCCCTCATCTGAAGAATGGATGCAGAAATTGTGGTACATCTACACAATGTAGTATTACTCTACAATGAAAAATTAGGAAATCATGAATTTTGCAGGTAAATGGTAGGACCTGGAAAGGATCATCCTGAGTGAGCTATCCCAGAAGCAGAAAGACACACTTTATACACTCACTCATATAGACATATAACATAAGATAAACCTAGTAAAATCTGTATATCTAAAGAAACTAATCAAGAGAGAGGACCCTGATTAAAATGCTCAGTCCCCATACTGAAAGGCAAAGAGGATGGACTTCAGAAGAAGAAGAAAATAGGAAACAACCTAGGGACCTGCCACAGAGGGCTTCTGAAAGTCTCTGCCCTACAGACTATCAAAGCAGACACTGAGACTTATGGCCATCTGTTGGGCTGAGTGCATGGAATCTTATGTAAGAAGTGGGAAATATTAAGAGCTGGAGAGGACGGGAACCCCACAAGGAGAGCAACAGAACCAGAAAACTTGAAAACAGGGAACTTCCCAGAGACTCATACTCCAATCAAGGACTATTCATGGAGATAACCTAGAACCCCTGCAGAGAAGTAGCACATGACAGTTCAGTGCCTAAGTGGGTTACATAGTAATGGGAACAGCAGATGCTTCTGACATGAACTGATTGACCTGCTCTTTGATCACTTCCCCCTGAGGGGGGACCAGCCGTATCTGGCCACAGAAGATGACAATGCAGCCATTCCTGATGTGATCTGATAGACTAAGACCAGAAGGAAGGAGAAGAGGACCTCCCCTATCAGTGAACCTGGAGAGGGTCATTTGTGAAGAAGTGGCAGGGAGGGTAGGATTGGAAGGGCAGGAGGGAGGGGCTTATGGGGGGGATACAAAGTGAATAAATTGTAATTAATAAAAATAAATAAATTTTAAAAAAGGAAAGTGAAAAAATATGTACAGTTTGTGGTGCAATGGAAGATCAGGAAGTGTAATGGAGCTAAGACTTTTGTTCAAAGGCATTAAAAGTTTAAGGAAAAGTCTCATGGTAAATAGAATAAAGGTAGTTGCGACATCAGGGTAAGACCTCACCCAGCTAAGCTTATACCTTGTAAAAAAAAATCAAAGAAAAGCTCAAGCAGTGAGGAAAATCAGCAAAACCGTAAATCTTGTGAAGATGTAATCAACCAAGTGGGTCTTATTATAGATTCAGCAGGCAGCAGAACTTGGCTTTAGAGTCAAGAGTAGAAGAAACAGGTTATGGAATCTCTCTTCATGAGGCCAGGCATGTGTCAGGAGTGTCCATATATGGAGAGACCTAGAGAGGCCATTTTGTGAAGTTGTAAAGGTGAAGCCTGGATTGCCTTGAAAACCCTAAGATGTTGTAGATGTTAGAGTAGTAGGATACCTGCCAAGGTAAGCTGCTAACAGGGAGTAGAACCAGGCCAAGACAGAAGTGTGTTACAGTCAATAAAGCTGAAAGGTGTTGGAGATCTGAAGAGCACTTTGACATCAGACATGGAGATAAAGAATTTGGAGTTTTTCTTGGAGGTTTTTGGTCTTGCTTTGGATCAGTGTTTCCTCATTAATCTACTTTTCATCCCCTTTGGAATATCCTCTGCTATTGTATGTTGAAAGTATATGATCTGCTTCTTCTTTTGACATTGCAAAGGGTTGCAGTAAGAAGATTGTCTGGAGTCTCAGAAGATACTTTGAACTTTGAACTTTTAAACAGTGTTGAGATTTTGAGGACTTCTAAATTTGGACTGATTGCATTTTTTCATTATGATATGGCTACAAGTTTATGGGGCCAGGGAGGGGAATGCTGTGGTTTGAATAAGAAGACCAGTATTGGCTCAAATATTTAAATGCTTAGTCATAAAGAAGTAGTACTACTTGAGAAGGAATAATACTTTTGGACTTTTTGGATTAGGTATAGCCTGGTTGGAGGAAGTGTATCACTAAGGGTGGGCTTTGCATTTTCAAAAGCCCCAGGCAGCCAAACTGTCACTCTTCTTTAGCCATTTCTGGATCCAGATGTAGAACTCTCAGTTACTACTACGGCACCATGTCTGCCAGTGTGTCACCAAGCTCTGTGCCATGTTCCTCCTCATGATTCCACTCTGAAACTGTGAGTGTTCCCAATTAAATGCTTTCTTTTATATAATAGTTTCTATGGTTATGGTATCTCTTCACAACAGGGCAAGATGAATCATAAATTTCATGATAACAAAGCAAACAGTTATACAAAAATATTGTCACACAACACACACACACATATATCTCCTGTAAATAATTTTGGGATTTCAAGTTTATCTTGAATTTTAAAAATTTCTTCACAAACACTCTACATTTGCAACATTAGAAAATGGAACACACCATTGATATAAAAATAGAATGACCATCATAACATTGTAGATTAATTTAATTTAATTTGATCTTTTGTATCTAAGATAGAGTCTAACAATCATAAGTATTTGAAAATTTTTAATTTTTATTGACAACAGATAAGTGTTTTATAGATATATAAAACTGTAATTATTATGATCATTTATGATTCTTTTTAAATTTTTAAATATCATTTTATTGATAACAAATACTAAGTTAATTGAATTATCAAATATAATTTCTTTTTAAAATTATTTTAATTTTTTCACAATTTATTCATTATATATCCCTATTAAAGCCCCCCTCCTTCAACTCTTCCAGTCTCACTCTCCCTCCCTCTTTCCCTAGTCCATTGAAAGGGGGAGTTCTCTTCCTTTGCCATCTCGCCATAGCATATCAAGTCTCATCAGGACTGCCTGGATCCTCTTTCTCTGTGGCCTGGTAAGGCTGCATCACCAGGGGAAAATGACCAAAGAGTAGACAACCAAGTTCATGACAGAGGCAGCCCCTGCTCCCCTTACTCAAGAAATCACATGGAGACTGAGCTGCCACTTTGCTACATCTGAGCAGGGGGTCTAAGTCCTCTCCATGTATGGTCCTTGGTTGGCGCATCAGCCTTTGCAGTATCCCCTGTTTGCAGATTTTTAAGCTTTGTTGGTCTCCTTGTGGGGCTCCTATCTTCTCTATGTCCTTCTATCTCCCATACTCCATAAGATTCCCTGAGCTCTGCCCAAAGTTTGGCTGTGAGTCTCAGCATCTACTTTGATCCCCTGTTGGGTGGAGCCTTTCAGAGGACCCTCTATAGTAGGCTCTTATCCTGTTTCCTCTCTTCTACTGCTTCAGCTGTCTATCCTGTTTGCCTTTGTGAATGAAATTTAAGCATCCTCCCTAAAGTCCTCCTTAGTGTTTACACTTATTTTATTGATGTTTGATATGGGAGGGCCCATTTCACTGTTGGTGGCATTATCCTTGGGCTGCAAATCCTGGATGCTACAAGAAAACAGGCTAAACAAATAATGGGGAACAAGCTAGTCAGCAGTACTCCTCCACAGCTTTTTCTTCAGTTCATATCTCCAGGCTCCTGTCCTAACTTCCCTGGATGAAAGAATACAGGCAAGAATATGGAGTATATAATAAAACATGTCCTTTCTACGTTGATTATGGTCACCTTTTTTTTTTTTTTTTCTAAATCACATAATGGAAACCCTAACTAAGACTGAAATTGGTCCAGGCCATGGGCTATTGTGGTGACAGCCATGAACCATGTTTTGTGAAGGATTCAGGATGGACTTCAGAACTTTGGGTTAAAAAGCCATTAAGTTCTCATAGTTTATTGAGCTAGTCCAAGTCGTTAAAAGCTATTACGAAGAGCAGTGTGGAGAAAGAAGGCCTGGCTTGAGAAGTTTCTGAGTCCTTTAATGACTCTATTTAGGCTATTTAATATTTTGAATTAAGAACCACTAAAATAAAAACTTTGCTTTACTGGGATAATCATTCCTGGTCAGATGGGGCTGAGGTATCTTCTGTGACTAAAAAGAAACCAGCATCTCTGATGCCAAGTCTTCTTGAAAATATTTCCTTGGGGTTAGCAACAGAAGTTGTCATCTTTTTTTTTTTTTGGTGGTTTGAGTAAAAATGGCCATAATAGGCTTATAGGGAGTGGCACTATCAGGAGTTGTGGCCTTGTTGGAGTATGAATGGCTTTGTTAGAGGAAGTGTGTCACTGGGTTTAGGCTTTGAGATCTCAGATGCTCAAGCAAGGCCCAGCGTTATTCTCTTTCTGAAGTCTGCATATCTAGATGTAGTAATCTCAACTATATCTCTAGACCCATGTGACCTCATTGATGTTATACTTCTTGCCATGATATAATTGATTAAATTTCTGAACTCTAAGACAGTCCAATTAAATGCTTTCTTATAAGAGTTGCTATGGTTGTGGTATCATCTATTCACAGCAATAAAAACCCTAAATAAAATACTAATTTTGGTAGCTAAACTTGGTCATGTAAGAGTTACCCAGATAGTACTGGTTTTGAAGGTTTAAAGGGATCATGGAGAACAGATGAGGTTTTGCATTGTGGAGCAGGGTCCTGAAGTAATGCCATAAAAGGTTATTTGTCGAAGTGTAGCTTTGGTTCCAGCAGGTAGGTCCCAAGCATTTTGGAGACGCCATTATCATGAGATAACTACCAGAGACTTCAGTAGCTGTGGTGTAAACCTATCTGAGTCTAGTTGACAAATTGTGTGCTGTGGATGTCAGAATCGAAGAAATGGAACTGACTCATGACTCTTCTGACCCTAAATAAATTCCTGACCTTTGACAGTGGACTTTGATTTTTGCTTTGCTTTGATTATGGCTGTAGCCAAATTCTTCTTTCTTAGAGCAAAAAAGTATATAATCTTGAGTTTTACAGTTTTCATGAATTAAGAGAATTTGGAGTTTTAGAGAGACTTGAACTTTTCCCCTCTTTCTAAACTCAATTCAATGGATTTCACTCACATTCATCAAACAAAATGAATGTTTTCTGATAGAAGGGACTCATGTAAGAGGGAACTTATAAAATCCTAATGAGGCCAGAAGAAAATGTTGACCTGTTGGGATCTATTTTGTCTTTTATCAAATGAGCACCATGTTACCAAAATACTTTCCTTTGGTGCACATCACAGCCAAAACAATACCAAGTTTATTTTTTAAACATCTGTTCAAAAAAGTATAATGTTCTAATAAAGACAAAACTTTTTTCCTGTAAATTCTTATTATTGTTGTTAAAGTAAATTTTTTTTGAATTTTATTTTTTTCTTATCAGTTACATTTTATTAACTCTGTATCCCAGCCATGTCCCGATCCCTCATTACCTCCCAGTCCCTCCCTCCCTCCCTCATCTCCACCGTGCCCCTTGCCAAGTCCACTAATAGGGGGGACCTCCTCCCCATTCATCTGATCAATCCTCGTTTAGAAAGACAGATGGAATGCGCATTGAACATATGACAGGAGTCTACTGAGCACATTTGAAAGACTCTAACTAGCAGTAAATTTTAAAGTGTATAAAATTTAAAAGACTGTGGGATTTTAAAAAATTTAAATGTTTTATTTTCATATTAACTTGAAACCTTGGGCATAACAACAGATGTTATAGTTTAATTACAATATATGTTTGTGTATCTAGTTGACAAAAGGCATACTGTTATGAGTAGTTTTATCTAAGTTTGACACACCCAGAGTCATTTGGTAGGAGGGAACTTCAACTAAGAAAATGCCTTCACCAGATTTTCTTGTGGGCAAGACTGTGGTGTATTTCTTGGTTCAAAATGACTGGCATGGAATTGCCAACTCACTGTAGGCAGTGACACTCCTGTACTGGTGGTCCTGGTTAATGTAAGAAAATAGACTTAGAAAACCATGGGAAACAAAACATTAAGCAGTGCTTTGGGTCAGTTTCTGACTCCTCCTTTGATACGTGACTTCTCTAAATGGTAGACATCCACAGAGACATGCCAGCTGAAATAAGCTTTTTAAAAAATTCTCATGTTGCTTTTGGACACGGTGTTTTATGACAGCAATAGAAACTATAGCTATCACATTAAGATATTTCAGGCAAACTGGGCTAAAAACTGTTAGTGTTGCTGTGTAAAATCATTTGAAATTGTTAAAATTCAAATTCAGTGACCTAAAAAAATACTTTCATGTTTTCTTTTGATAGAGAGAGATAACAGTAGGTAGTTGTCAGTAGATAGTTAAACATTCAGTAGGTAGGAATCTGGGTAAGACCTGGAAGAATTTGGGGGAAATGAAAGAATATCATCAAAATATGTCATATAAAATTAAATATAGCCAAAAATAGTTCAAACTAATTTTATTCACATTCTCTAATTTAAGACTTTGGTAGACTATAACAAATAAAAACTTTTGCATTAAATTAATTGGATGCAGGTCCCCTCACTCTTATAGTTAAAAACTATCTAACAGTTAAGGAAATAGTTGTATTTTGTTACTGAATATTTTACATAACCCAGTTGATGTGACTGTGTATGTCCAAACTTCATCCTTTATTATTATAATACATTTCTTATCAAGACCTAAGGATAAGATTGTGGCTTATGTTAATTTCTGGTTGAGCATTATACTTAGTTCCTTATGGTGTTAGCTTAAAGGGATGTGCACCTCCATTTATTTCTTATTTATAGATTTTAACTATAGTTTAGCAAATTCATACAATGCAATACCTGCTTCAGTCTTGAATTAATATATTTGAGCTCTAATTCTGAGTTAAATTTTTTCCTGGTAATTTATTACTATCTTTTCAGCTCTTTAAAAAAAACTGCACACATAACACACACTTGTATAATCAAATAAACATGTTCATGTGTCCAATATACTTGACCAGTAGTATTGCCTGCAAGCAAATAACATACTACATTTCAGAAAACTAAAATCAATGCTAAATAATCTTATAATGTGTCCAATTCACATTGTTTCTAAAATTGCCTAAAAATCTAAACCTCCTGCAGATCTGAGCTGTATGACTTTGTAATCAAAGTTCAGAGGTGCTTTTAAATATTTGATGGTGCTGATTCTTTGAAAAAATAAGTAAGATTTACAAATCCACCAAAACAAAGATAACAGAATGAAATTAAAAAGATTAGACCTGAAAAGGGACTTGTTAGAGCAGTCTAAAATGAAATTCAGAGAATCACTGGGGAGTATTTTGAAAACTTATACTCCAAAAAGCTATAAACTCGAGAAGTAATAAATCCCTAAATACATGTGATCTACAAAAATTAAATTAAGGCTATACAAGTAACTTGATAACACTTACAAAAGCAATGCTCTTGTAAGTGACTCTAATGAAACTCATTTTCTCTCTATTTCTTTCTCCCCCCCTCTCATATACACCAAATATATACAAAACCACATGAAAGTAGTAGAAAAACTTGTTGGGAGAAAGTGATTTAGCAACAGTGGGAGAGAGATGAGAAGAAATGGTAGGGATGAAAATAAATTGAATATGCTATATACATATATGATGTTAAATAATCATAATGAATAAACAATAGTCATAACAGTTTACAAATCCACTCACACAAAAAGTTTAAGGCTAAGTAAATTCACTGCTTAATTCTATCCCCATGATATACAAACTGGATAAATACACAAACCAAAGGAAAACTAAAGGCCAGTTTCCCTAATAAACATAGGTTTAAATATTATTAACAAAATATTTTCAAATTGAAGTCAAAGACACAACAACATCATACCTCAGGACCGACTTAATTTTATTTTATGAATGGAAGACTGTTTCAACATGTTAATCAGTAAGTTTAAGATACTATATAAATATAGTAATAAACAAAACTTACATGATCATCTCATTAGATATAGAAAAGCCATTTGACAATGATCTGGGTGACTTTATGATAAAATCCCAGCAGCAAGTAGTGATGGAGCTCAACACAATAATTGCAGTATATGACAAAATCATAGTCAATATTATGCAAAATGGGGAAAATCTGATACCATGTCCTTTAAAATCTGGAATAAAAAGAGTGCCCACTCTGATTTTATGTAATATAGTGCTTGATGTCTTAGTGCAATAAGACATGAAACATAAACAAAAGTGATACAAATAGGAAAAGAAAAGCCATTTCTCTTGTTAGAGAATATAGGTATATACTGAAAAGATACTATGGGTTTTCCCATGAAAATATCTTATATCTGATACTTTCAACAAAATTCAAGGAAATCAAAAAACAATAGTAGCTTTTCTACATACTCATAATAAACTATTCAAGATATAATGTATAGAATAATATCTCATTCCCAATAGCTTCAATAAAATACCTAGGAATAAACCTATTTAAGGAAGTGAAAGAACTATTCAATGAAACATGTTTAGATAAAGAAGAAATGAAATCTCTCTCAACAGTTACAGCTACAATACAACTCACAAATCTAAGACTAAGGCAATATTGTCGAAGACGAAGAGTAAAGATTGTAAGAACCAGAATATTATTTGTGAGATTGCTTCCTTCCAATCTCAGAAACTAAACCCATATATTTTCACTAAGGTGACTGCCTATCGATCTCAGAAACTAATCTCATAAATCCTCACTAACATGACTGCCTAAACATGAGTTGAAGAAGGACAATAATGATAGACCTGCTAAAGTGGAGAGAGGAAAGCCACAAGGCATGAACCCTGTATATACAAAGAAATACAGGCAAATAAGAAATGCAGAAAGGGAGGGGATTTGGCAAGATGGCCACGCTGGGATGACTGTCATTCTGACCAGCAGCACAACAGGATCGGCACAGTGACCAGCAGTCAGAACTCGTGGCCCTAAAACACAAGTGATTGTGTTTCCCAGGTGAGAGGATACCCCATCGTGGAGGATTCAATCAGCTTTAACTCACCCAGCTAAACTGCAGAAGAGATCCCAGTTCCTCTAGGCGCTTGGTCGCCAGCCCAGAGCCACATGCCAGCGTGGTCTGATCACTGTCCCAGACTGAACTGTGGGCAACACAATTCCAGTCGAGAGATAACCCCACGGTTCAGGAAACAATTGGAACCAACCTTAGGTCACACAGACATCCCCTGGAAAAGACTCCAGGTTCCGAAGGCTCCCAGGAGCCAGCCCAGAGCCAGAGCCTGGGACCCAGGTGCCGGCACAGAGTCCTGCCTGCACACTTGACTCGCTGCCCCAGATAGAACTGTGGGCCCCAGGGCACCAGAGACTGAGTTTCTCTGTCAGGTGCAAACCCACAGGGAGAGGAAGAGCTGGTCTGATTTCAGAGCACTCAGCCAATATCACTACCCTGAAAAGGTCTCTGGAAAAATTACCCAGTTTTGGCAGATGCCCAGGCACCCAATACCCAGAAAGGCAGAAAGGCAGAAAGGCAGAAAGGCAGAAAGGCAGAGCCACGTAAGTCTGTGCCTGCGTGTTCTACTCTCCATCACAGACAGAACAGCTGTCCCCAAAGCAACGACTGGGTGTCCCAGTCAGGAAGAAACCCCACAGTGGGGAGATCAGGTCCAATGCTTAGGACACCCAACTCCAAAAGACTTTCTGGATTCACGCAGACTCTAGGCTCTAGCCTTCTACTGCAGGCAGGAGCACTGTGCTCACCCACCATTATTGAGTACCACTAGGGCACTGAGGCACACAACTGCATCTTCAGACATACAAAAGCCAAAGAGCAATTACAGCAGCCCTCAGATACTGCTCCAAAGATCAACCAGTTATCCCTAGCTAAACTGACAAAACTGTGGGAATCCATGGTTCTTCAAGAGGGCTGCATCCAACAAGTACACCTTAAGAGCAACAGCTGCTGTTCACTAAATTCAGAGCAAGAAACCCAGCAGCAGGGCAGCCATTACCAGGACCTCTCCTGTTGAGAGTAGAGCCTTCCTGAACATCACACTTACCACACAGGTCCATATACCTGAAGTGAACTGTGACAATTCCTGAAAAGCACCACCATTCATACCCAAAAAGCAGAGGAGAATTTCAGAACCCTGCCAAGTGGATTCTCCCAACCCCAGGACCCAGCAGACACCAGAAATTAACAGACAACAACTGAGACAGAGAGATGGGTAGAGGCCAGCGAAAAAGCACAACCAACAAAAGGCAAAGCAATGCGGCATCCCTAGAACACAGTTATCCAGGGGCAAGTAGCCCTGGACACCCCAACATAAGTGAAATTCAAGAAGATGACCTTACATTTATGCTTATGAAAAGGTTAATGGAGGAAGCAAATAAAAATGCGTAAAGAATTAGGGGAAGATATAATAAAACAGATTATGGTCATCCGTAAAGAAATACAGGAAGATGCAGCCAAACAGTTTGTGGCATTCGGAGAGGAAATGACTAAATCACTGAAAGAAATAACAGAAACAGAGGAATGTTCAAACAAACAGCTGAAGGAATTGAAGGAAAAACAGGAAAATACAGTCAGACAGGTGAAGGAAATCACCAAAACGGTTCAAGATCTGAAGACAGAATTGAAAGAATTAAAGAAAACACAAATGGAGGAAATCATAGAGAGGGAGAACCTAGGAAAGAAAATAAGAACTACAGAGGTAAGCATACCTGACAGACTACAAGAGATGGAAGAAAGAATTTAGGGTGGAAGATACAAAGGAAGAAATTGATGTATCTCTCAAAGAAAATAATAAATCTAAAACATTCCTGACACAAACCATCCAAGAAATCCAAAACAACATAAAAAGTCAAAACCTAAGAATAATAGGAATAGAGGAAAAAAGAAGATTCCCTCATCCAAGGCCAAGAAAATATTTTCAACAAAAATCATTGAAGAAAATTTCCCCAACTTAAAGGGGGCACCTATAAGAATACAAGAGGCCTACAGAACACCTAATAAATTAGACAAGAAAAGAAAATCCTCCTGTCACATAATAATCAAAACAGTAAGTATACAGAATAAAGAAAAAATACTAAAAGCTGCAAGGGAAAAGGGCCAAGTAATATATAATGGCAAACCCATCAGAATCACAACTGACTTCTCAACAGAAACTATCAAAGCCAGAAGAGCCTGGACAGATATCATGTAGACCCTAAGAGAACACAGATGTCGGCCTAGGCTACTGTACCCAGCAAAACTCTCAGTCCTCATAGACAGAGAAAACAATATGTTCATCAACAAAAACAAATTTCAAAAGACCTACACACAAGTCTAGTGTTACAGAAAATACTAGAAGGAAAAATACAACCCAAGAAAACTAACTACTCTCAAGAAAACCCAGGAAATAAATAGCCTCACTACATCAAAACAAAAAGTAGCCAAACACACAAACACACTACCATAGCCAACATCGATATAAAAGGATCTAACAGCCACAGGTCATTAATCTCCCTCAATATCAATGGACGCAATTCCCCAATAAAAAAGCACAGACTAACAGAATGGATGCATAAACAAGACCCAACAATATGTTGCATACAAGAAATACACCTAAATCACAAAGATAGACATTACCTGAGAGTAAAGTGCTGGAAGATAGGTTTCCAAGCAAATGGAGCCAAGAAGCAAGCAGGAGTAACCATTCTAATATCTAATAAAAATAGATTTTCAACCAAAATTAATCAAAAGAGATAGAGAAGGAGACTTCATACTCATCAATGGAAAAATCCACCAGGACGATATCACAGTCCTAAACATATAGGCCCCAAATGCAAGGGCACCCACATTTGTAAAAGAAACTTTAATAAAATTTAAACCACACATAGACCCCCCCCACATTAATAATGGGAAACTTCAACACCCCACTCTCTCTCTCTCTCTCTCTCTCTTTTTAGAATTTCTTTTCCTTTTTTATTTTTTTGCTTTATTTTTTTTCTTATTAGTTATGTTTTGTTAACTCTGTATCCTAGCTGTATACCGCTCTCTCATTCTCTTCCAATCCCACCTTCCTTCGCTCATCTCCTCCCTGCTCCTTTCCAAGTCCACTAACTGGGGAGGACCTCCTCCCCTTCGATCTGACCCTGTTTTATCAGGTATCATCAGGAATGGCTGCAAAGTCCTCCTCTGTGGCCTAGGAGGACTGCTCCTCCCTTGGGGCATGGGGAGGTCAAAGAGCCTGCCATTGAGTTCCCTGTCTCCCTTACTATGGGAAACCAATTGGTCACTGAGGTACCACCGGCTACATCCGAGCAGAGATTCTAGGTTATATCCATACATGGTCCTTGGTGGAGTTTCAGTCTCAGAAAAGACCATTGTGCCAGATATATTTGGTCATGGTGGAGCTCCTATCCTTTCCATGTCATACTAACTCCCCTTCTCTCATATGATTCCCTGCATTCTGCCAAGGTTTGGTTATGAGTCTTAGTATCTGCTTTGAAACACTGCTAGGTAGAGTCTTTCAGATGTCCTCTGAGGTAGACTCCTGTCATACGTTCAATGCACATCCCATTTGTTTTTCTAAATGAGGATTGATCATCTTACCCCGTGTCAGCTTTTTTGATTTTCTTCTTTAGGTGTATAGATTTCATTATGTTTATCATATCTTGTAAGTCTATATAAGCAAGTATATACCATGTTTGTCTTTCTCCTTCTGGGATATTTCACTCAGAATGATCTTTTCTAGATCCCACCATTTGCCTGCAAATTTCATGATTTCCTCATTTTTGATTACTGAGTAGTATTCCATTGTGTAAAAGTACCACAATTTCTTTATCCATTCCTCCGTTGATGGACAACTGGGTTGTTTCCAGGTTCTGGCTATTACAAATAAAGTTGCTACAAACATGGTTGAGCAAATGTCCTTATTATGTACTAGAGAAAATTTGGGGTATATACCTAGCAGTTGTACAACTGGGTCTTGAGGAAGCACTATTCCTAATTTTCTGGGAAAGCGCCAGATTTGACTTCCAAAGTGGTTGTACCAGTTTACATTCCCACCAGCAAAGGAGGAGGTTTTCTCTTTCGACACAACCTCTCCAGCATGTGTTGTCACTTGAGTTTTTTTTATCTTGGCCATTCTGATTGGTGTAAGGTGAAATCTTAGGGTCATTTTGATTTGCATTTCCCTAATGGCTAATGAGGTTGAGCATTTCTTTAAGTGTTTCTCTGCCATTCGATATTCCTCTACAAAGAATTCTCTGTTTAGCTCTGTTCCCCATTTTTTAAATTGGATTATTTGGTTTGTTGCTTTTCAACTTCTTTAGTTCTTTATATATACTGGATATTAGCCTTCTGTCAGATAAAGGGTTGGTGAAGACTCTTTCCCAATATGTAGGCATTCGTTTTGTTTTGATGATGGTGTCCTTTGCTTTACAAAAGTTTTTCAGCTTCATGAGGTCGCATTTATTGATTGTTGCTGTTAGAGCCTGTGCTGTTGGTGTTCTGTTCAGGAAGTTGTCTCCTGTGCCAATGAGTTCCAGGCTGTTCCCTACTTTCTCTTCTAACAGATTTAAACACCCCACTCTCAAAAAAGGATCAGTCAACAAAACAGAAATTAAACAAAGAAACAATAACTCTGACAAAGGTCATGAATCAATTGGATCTAACGGACATCTACAGAACCTTTCACCCAAACACAGAAGAATTTATTCTCAGAACTTCTTCTCAGTACCTCATGGAACCTTCTTCAAAATAGGCCATATATTTGCTCACAAAGCAAGACTCAACAGATACAAGAAGATTGAAATAATCCTTTGTATCCCATCTGATCACCATGGAATAAAGCTGGACCTCAATGACAAAAATAGCAAAAGGTTTACACACACATTGAAACTGAACAACTTGCTATTAAATGACAGCTGGGTCAAAGAAGAAATAAAGAAAGAAATTAAAGTCTTCCTAGAAATCAATGAAAATGAAGGCACAACATAGCCAAACTTATGGGACACAATGAAAGCAGTGCTAAGAGGAAAGTTCATAGCACTAAGTGCCTTCAAGAAGAAATTTGAGACAGCTCATTCAAGCAACTTAATGGCTCACTTAAAAACCCTAGAAAAAAAAAGAAGCAGACATATCAAAGAGGAGTAGATGGCTGGAAATAATCAAACTCAGGGCTGAAATCAATAAATTAGAAAAAAAATAAAACAACTCAAAAATCAATGAAACCAAGAGGTGGTGCTTTGAGAAAATCAACAAGATAGACAAACCCTTAGCCAAGCTAACTAAAAGGCAGAGACAATCTCTCCAAATCAACAAAATCAGGAACAAAAAGGGGGACATAACCACAGACACTGAAGAAATCCAAACAAAAATTAGGTCTTACTTCCAAGTCTATATGCCACAAAATATGAAAATCTAAATGAAATGGACAATATTCTTGACTGATTCGACTTACCAAAGCTGAATCAGGAGCATGTAAACCAATTAAATAGTCCTTTATCCTCTAAGGAAATAGAAGCTGTCATCAAAAGTTTACCATGCAAAAAAAGCCTAGGGCCAGATTGTTTCAGCACAGAATTCTACCAGACCTTCAAAGAAGAGTTAACACCAATACTCTTCAAACTATTCCACAAAATAGAAACAGAAGGAACACTACCAAACTCATTCTATGAAGCTACAGTCACCTTGGTACCTAAACCTCACAAAGACTCAACAAAGAAAGAGAATTTCAGGCCAATCTCCCTCATGAACTTTGATGCAAAAATACTCAACAAAATACTTGCAAACTGAATCCAAGAACACATCAAAGATTTCATCCACTATGACCAAGTAGGGTTCATCCCAGGCATGCAGGGGTGTTTCAGTATACAGAAATCCATCAATGTGATCTACCACATAAACAAACTGAAGGAGACAAACCACATTATCATCTCCTTTGATGCTGAAAAGCCATTTGACAAAATCAAGCATCCATTCATGTTTAATGTCTTGGAGACATCAGGTATACATGGGACATACTGGAACATAGTAAAGGCAATATACAGCAAGCCTATAACCAATATCAAACTCAATGGAGAGAAAATTAAATCACTCCCACTGAAATCATGGACAAGGAAAGGCTGCCCACTCCCTCCATATCTCTTCAACATTATTCTTGAAGTCCTTGCTAGAGCAATAAGACAATTGAAGGAGATCAAGGGGATACAAATTGGAAAGGAAGAAGTCAAAGGATCACTGTTTGCAAATGATATGATAGTATACCTGAGTGACCCCAAAAATTCTACCAGGAAACTCCTACAGCTAATTAATACCTTCATCAAAGTCCCTGGATACAAAATTAACTCAAAAAAATCAGTAGCCCTACTGTATAAAAAAGACAAAAAGGCTGAGAAAGAAATTAGGGAAACAACACCCTTCACAATACCACAAAGGACATAAAGAACCTTGGTCTGAATATAACCAAGCAGGTCAAAGACTTTTTTTGAAAAAAATTTCCAGTCTCTGAAGAAAGAATTAGAAGAAGATATCAAAAGATGAAAAGATCTCCCATGCTCATGGCTTGGCAGAATTAGTAGAGTAAAAATCGCCATCTTACCAAAAGCAATCTACAGATTCAATGCAATTCCCATCAAATTACCAACACAATTCTTTACAGACCTTGAAAGAAAAATCCTCACCATCATATGGAATAACAGAAAACCCAGAATTTCTAAAACAATTATCTACAGAAAAATATCTTCAGGTGATATCTCCATCCCTGATGTCAAGCTGTACTATAGAGCAACAATACTAAAAACTGCATGGTACTGGCATAGAAACAGACTGGTGGATCAATGGAATCGAATAGAAGACTCTGACATAAATTCACACAGTTATGGACACCTGATTTTTCACAAAGATGCCAAAACCATTCAATGGAAAAAAGACAGCATCTTCAACAAATGGTGCTGGTCTAACTGGATGTCTACATGTAGAAAAATGCAAATAGATCAATACTTATCACCTGCACATAAGTATAGTCCAAGTGGATCAAAGACCTCAATATAAAACCAGACACACTAAACCATTTAGAAGAAAAAGTGGGGAAGATCCTTGACCTCATTGGCACAGGAGACAACTTCCTGAACCGAACACCAACAGCACAAGCTCTAAGAGCAACAATCAATAAATGGGACCTCATGAAACTGAAAAGCTTCTGTAAAGCAAAGGGCTGTCATCAGAAAAAAATGACAGCCTACAGATTGGGAAATGATCTTCACCAACCCTATATCTGACTGAGGACTAATATCTAGTATATATAAAGAACTAAAGAAGTTAAACAGCAAAAAATCAAGTAATCCAATTAAAAAATGGAGTACAGAGCTAAACAGAGAATTCTCAATATAGGAATATCGGATGGCAGAGAAACACTTAAAGAAATGCTCAACCTCATTACCCATCAGGGAAATGCAAATCAAAACGACCCTAAGATTTCACCTTACACCCTTCAGAATAGCCAAGATCAAAAACTCAAGCAACAACACATGCTGGAGAAGTTGTGGAGAAAGGGGAACCCTCCTACACTGCTGGTGGGAATGTAAACTTGTACAACCATTCTGGAAATCAATCTGTCGCTTTCTCAGACAGCTAGGAATAGTGCTTTTTAAAGATCCAACTATACCACTCCTAGGCATATACCCGAAAGAGGCTCAAGTACACAATAAGGACATTTGCTCAACCATGTTTGTAACAGCCTTATTTGTAATAGACAGAAGCTGGAAACAGCCCAAATGCCCTTCAGTGGAGGAATAGATGCACAAATTGTGGTATATCTATACAATGGAATATTACTCAGCAATAAAAAACAAGGAAATCATGAAATTTGCAGGTAAATGGTGGGATCTAGAAATGATCATCCTGAGTGAGCTATCCCAGATGCAGAAAGATGCACACAGTATATACTCACTCATATAGACATATAATGTAGGATAAACCTATTAAAATCTGTACCTCTAAAGAAACTAATCAAGAGGGAGGACTCTAAATAAAATGTTCAATACCTATCCAGAAAGGCAAAGAGGCTGGACATCAGAAGAAGGAGAAAAGAGGGAACAAGTCAGGAGCCTGACACAGAGGAACTCTGAAAGGCTCTGCCCTGCAGACTATCAATGCAGATGCTGAGACATATGGACAACCTTTGGGCACTGTGCAGGGAAACTTAGGAAAGAAGTGGGAAACAGTAAGATCTGGAGAGGACAGGAACTCCACAAAGAGAACAACAGAACCAAAAAATCTGAGCACAGGGATCTTTCCTGAGACTGATACTCCAACCAAGGACTATGCATGGAGATAACCTAAGACCCCTGCACAGATGTAGCCCATGGCAGTTCAGTATCCAAGTGGGTTCCATTGTAATAAGAACAGGGACTGTCTCTGACATGAACTGATTGTCCTGATCTTTAATTACCTCCCCCTGAGAGGGAAGCAGCATTACCAGGCCACAGAAGAAGACAACGCAGGCACTCCTGATGAGACATAATTGACTAGGATCAGAAGGAAGGAAAAGAAGTCCTCCCCTATCAGTGGACTTGGGGAGGGGCATGCATGCAAAGGTTGGAGGAAGGGAGGGATTGGAACGGGAGGAGGGAGGGAACCACAGGGGAGATACAAAGTGAATAAAGTGCAATTAATAAAGAATAAAAAAAAGAAATGCAGAAATTGTGAGAAATGGTCTTTTCTAAGAGCACACCAATTGATTATTCAATGCTGAATGGTCGGTACTTAAAACATACATATGTATAACATGTAACAGATGAGCAGTTTGTACTTAGTGATAGATAAGCATATGCACACACACAATAACATTAATTGTAACAGGTCATAAACTTGAAGAAAAGCAGAGATGGGTATGTGGGAAATTTTAGACAGAGAAAAGGAGTCCACAGGGTCAACAGAATATTCAACAAAATTTCCATGTCATTCCTTTCAAACTAGAAAAAAACCTTTCAGTTGATGTGTAACACAAATATTTCACATAGTCAAGTTAGAACATTCCTGGACATGTCATAATATCTAATCTCAAATTACATGACTGAGCCTTAGCAAACAGATAGTATGGTAACAGACCAAAATGGATATCTCGAGTATGCTTAGTTGATTTTGACAATGAAGTCAGAAGCATACACTGGAGAAAATGGTAAGTGACACTGGTAAAATGGCTATCCAGATAAAAAAGAATGTGAGGAAAAATGAATTCAAAAGATGCAAAGGCTTAATGTGAAACCTAAAATCTGTCATAAAAATGTATAAGAGCTTTCTGAGAAAGACTCCAAAAGCACAGGAGATGACTTGAAGAACTGACTAATGGAAAATTAAAAAGCTTCTCTAACTAAAGGAAACTATGAGTACAGATTTATCCTAAAGAATGAGAGAGAAAAAATTGCAACTTATACTATTGGCAGAGTTGTGGTTGTGGTTCATATCTAGAATATTTTAAACAGCCCAACAATTATACACCACAAAAGTGATTATTATAATCAATAATATCTCTATTGGAATGAAAAGAGAATTCTTAAAAGAGGAAACATAAATTGACAGTAATTATTTTTAGGTGTTGGTTAGCTAGCATCAAGAAAAAAAAAAAATGACCGAAAATACTGGTGACCATCTGGGGGAAAGGAACACTAATACATTTCTGGTGGGATTGTTAACCTGGTATAATGACTGTAAATTTGAAATGGATATTTGCCAAAAAAGGAAAAATTGAGGTTTCAAATGTTTTCACCCAGTTACTTCACTATGTAGGCCTAAGTGACTCTAAGTCCTACCAAAGATATACTTGCACATACTTGGTTATTGCTGTTTTATTATCAGTAGGAAGAAGGTAGAATCACCATAGAAGTCCACAAACAGGTGGATGAATAAAGCTATAGTACATGCATAATGGAACATTATTCAGCAATAAAGAATGAAATCATGGCATCTGGAGGAAAATCGAAATAGCTGAAATTATTATATTTAGTAAAAGTAATCCATACTCTGATATAGGCACCAAAAAGTTTCTCTCAGATGCAAATCCTATATCATAGATTTTTATAAGTTATGTATATATATGCCATTTATTTATATAAGTTATATGTATGTATAAGTTATAGATGATTTTTATAAGAAATACATCTTTTATGATAGATATATATGACATATATATGTATATATGAGTTATGAAACTAGAAAATGTACCAAAAGAGTGGAGAAGGCTTGTGGAGTTTGGATGAGGATAATAGAATAAATATATGTGACAAGAAAGTAAAAGGGGATTAGATGGAGAAATAAAAGTACATGTATAAGCATAGAGCAAGGGAGGGAAATGGTAGGAGAATAAACAGAAACTATTTTTGTACAAAGATCAGATCCATAATTTTGCATGCCATATTATCAAAATATTCACTAGTGTTCAGTATAAGCTAGACTTTTAGAGTAGCAGCAATATAAGTCTAAATGAACGCTTGTCCATGTAAAGAAGTTATCCTGTTTGAGTTGAAAAGATTTTTTTTATTTGGTTGGTTGGTTTTGTTTACTTACAATAATCAACTGGATTAGAGCCATCACAGAGAAAACAGTAACATTGTCTGCCTTAATTTGCTTCTATTCTGACAGACAGCAGGAGACATACTATGGTTCTAATGATTGTAGAAAAAGGAGGCAGATTAATTTTGTTAGTAGTTTCTCTTCTGTATATGATCTGTAATTTGTGATTTGTTTTTTTGCCCTGAAATCTCAAGAAAAGTTACTGCTTTGCTTACTTAAAGGGTTGTTTGAGTACACGTGGAAAAAAATATATGAATGTGTTAAATACTAAAATATGAGCTACAGTCTTCCAAGTAATACACTTCTACTATCTGTGCTTCTGGTTTTCCTTATACAACTTTTATTATACTGAACCAGATACAGATCTAGGTATTCTAGGTATTCAAATGTTCAAACAACTAAGAATTAATCATGCACCCAGGAGAAATTTATCTTTTACCAAACATCTTCTAACAATGGAAGCCTGGAGATATTGATTAATCTATGCGTTAAGGGAATAATACACACAGGAATTTAACATTCTATATCATCTCTTGGAAAAACACATCTCCCTGTCTTTTGTTTATGAAAGAGTCTGTAAAAATAGTAAGGCATATCAATATGGAAAACGAACACAGCCTATAACTTGAAGCATCGCATTGCTGATCTAGAATGACAAATTTTCTGTGCCCAATAGCCCATACTCCCTTCCACAGTCACTCCTTATCTCTTATTTAGTAGGAGGCTTTATCTAAGTAACTCTGATTTCAAAGTGGCAGAGATGAAAATCTTATAAAATATTACTCTTATAAAACTCTTGTAAAATATACAGCAAACACATATATGAATCAGGAATTGAAATACATATGATCATTTTCCTCTATGCCAAGATATATATGAAGCATAGATAAACAATAATGTATGATTCAGGTTCAACATCATGATGCCTCCATATTTTAAGACCCTTCTGGTCTACATAGCAAGACCTTATCTTTAAAAAAGTTGTGTTTAGTTGGCCACTTCCATTTTTGAACTGCTTTCTAAAGTGTTATATGCTTTGGAATGTTTTGGTTTTGAAAATATATTTTTTACTGTTATTATTGTTGTTTACAATTTATTCATTTTGTATTCTCCAGTTTCAGCTTCCTCCCTCATCTCCCTGTCCCACCCTCCCTCCACTCCTTCTCCCTTATTCCTCTACCCTTGTTCACTAATAGAGGAAGTCCTCTTCCCCTACTGTCTATCCATAGCCTCTGATGTTCCATCAGGACTGCCTGGATCCTCTTCTTCTGTGGGCTGGCTACGTTGTACCACCAGGGAGAAGTGATCAAGGAGCAGGCAACTGAGTTCATGTCAGAGATTGTCGCTTCTCCCCTTATTAGGGAACCTGTCCCATCCAGCGGGAGTTCAACAAGTTCCTAAGGAGGGGCGAAAAGAATGGAGTGGCGACAAGGAGACACAAAGAATGAGAGCAAGTCTATAGTCTGATCTTGCTTTCGTTTATTTGAAAAATTTCACACAACTTTATAGGGAGAAGGCAGGAAGGGAAAATGTGTCAGCAATATAGTTTACAAAATATAACAGGGTGATTAATGATGATGCAGAACACCGCAAGAATATTTACTAAAAGAGATACTACAAGAATGTCAGCTAAGATATCTCAAAATGTCTAGCCTGATGCACAGATGTCTCATAGGTTCAGGAAACGTAAATCTCTCACCTACGACCTTGTTGCACCTACGACCTTGTTGCAGCTTTCTGTAACTTTCCACTAGCTGGCCTTGGCTCCCGGCAGGAACCCATATAGAGACTGTGCTGTCTATGGGCTACATCCAGGACAGATTCTCAGACCTTGTTCACACGTGAATTTATGTGTAATTTACCAACATTTCTTTATTTAGGGTTTATAAAATGACATTCCAGAAAAAAATCATAATTGTAATCTCTTAAAAAATTAAAATAAAAATATATAATTTCTAAAATATTAATATAAACAGCTTCTAAGCTTCATTACTATGCCAATAAGATAATCTTTCTCTGATATTTATGTGGCAGCTTTTTCCACTGAGAAATAAGAGATAGATATGAGCTCCAAAAGGAGAGCAACAGATCCAAAAAGTCTGGGCACAGGGATCTTTTCTGAGACTGATACTCCAACCAAGGACCATGCATGGATATAAACCCTGCACAGATGTAGCCCATGGCAGTTCATTGTCCAAATAGGTTCCCTAATAATAGGAACAGGGACTGTCTCTGACATGAACTGAATGGCCTGCTCTTTGATCACCTTTCCATGAGTGGGGTACAGCCTTACCTGGCCACAGAGGAAGACAATGCAGCCACTCCTAATGAAACCTGATGAGACTAGGATCAGATGGAAAGGGAGGAGGACCTCTGCTATCAGTGGACTGAGGGAGAGACATGGGTGGAGAAGAGGGAAGGAAGGTAGAATTGGGAGGAGAGAGGGAGGAGGCTACAGTTGGTATACAAAGTGAATTAACTTTAATTAATAAAAATAAATTAATTAATAAAAAAGAAATAAGAGATTGTATGTCTAAGATGAGTTTAGAGCAAAACCTATCCATTTAATACCCAATTCTTTTTTTTTTGAATTTTATTTTTTTCTTATCAGTTATATTTTATTAACTCTGTATCCCAGCCGTGTCCCGATCCCTCATTCCCTCCCAGTCCCTCCCTCCCTCCCTCATCTCCACCGTGACCCTTTCAAGGTCCACTGATAGGGGGGACCTCCTCCCCATTCATCTGATCCTGTTTTATCAGGTATCTTCAGGACTGGCTGCAAAGCTCTCCTCTGTGGCCTAACAGGACTGTTCCTCCCTTGGGGGGTGGGGAGGCCAAAGAGCCAGACATTGAGTTCCTGTTAGAAATAGTCCTTGTTCCCCTCACTATGAGAAACCAATTGGTTACTGAGCTACCACAGGCTAATCTGAGCAGAGGTTCTAGGTAATATCCACATGATCCTTGGTTGAATGTCAGACTCAGAAAAGACCCTGTGCCCAGATATATTTGGTCCTTGTGGCGCTCTTATCCTTTCCCCATCATACTAACTCCCCTTCTTTCTTATGATTCCCTGTACTCTGCCAAAGGTTTGGTCATGAGTCTTTGCTTTGAAAACACTGCTAGTTAGAGTCTTTCAAATGTGCTCAGTAGACTCCTGTCATACATTCAATGCACATCCCATCTGTCTTTCTAAACAAGGATTGATCATCTTACCCCATGTCTGCTCTCTTGATTATCTTTTTTAGGTGTACAGATTTCATTATGTTTATCACATCTTATAGGTCTATATAAGTGAGTATATACCGTATTTGTCTTTCTCCTTTTGGGATATTTCACTCAGGATGATCTTTTCTAGATCCCACCATTTGCCTGCAAATTTCATGATTTCCTCCTTTTTGATTGCTGAGTAGTATTCCATTGTGTAAAAATACCACAATTTCTGTACCCATTCCTTCATTGATGGACATCTGGGTTGTTTCCAGGTTCTGGCTATTACAAATAAAGCTGCTATAAACATGGTTGAGCAAATATCCCTTTTGTGTACTTGAGCAAACTTTGGGTATATACCTAGCAGTGGTGTAGCTGGGTCTTGAGGAAGCACTATTCCTAATTGTCTTAGAAAGCGCCAGATAGATTTCCAGAGTTGTTGTACCAGTTTACATTCCCACCAGCAGTGGAGGAGGGTTCCCCTTTCTCCACAACCTCTCCAGCATGTGTTGTCCCTTGAGTTTTTCATCTTGGCCATTCTGATGGGTGTGAGGTGAAATCTCAGGGTCTTTTTGATTTGCATTTCCCTGATGGCTAATGAGGATGAGCATTTCTGTAAGTGTTTCTCTGCCATTCGATATTCCTCTGTCGAGAATTCTCTGTTTAGCTCTGTTCCCCATTTTTTAATTGGATTACTTGGTTTGCTGCTTTTCAGCTTCTTTAGTTCTTTGTATATACTCGATATTAGTCCTCTGTCAGATAAAGGGTTAGTGAAGATTCTTTCCCAATCTGTAGGCAGGCGTTTTGTTTTGATGACAGTGTCCTTTGCTTTACAGAAGCTTTTCAGTTTCATGAGGTCCCATTTATTGATTGTTGCTCTTAGAGCCTGTGCTGTTGGTGTTCTGTTCAGGAAGTTGTCTCCTATGCCAATGAGTTCTAGGCTGTTCCCCACTTTTTCTTCTAACAGATTTAGAGTATCTGGTTTTATGTTGAGGTCTTTGATCCACTTGGACTTTAGTTTTGTGCAGGGTGATACATATAGATCTATTTTCATTTTTCTGCATGTGGACATCCAGTTGGACCAGCACCATTTGTTGAAGATGCTGTCTTTTTTCCATTGAATGGTTTTGGATTCTTTGTCAAAAATCGAGTATTCATAGGTGTGTGGGTTTATTTCTGGGTCTTCTATGTGGTTCCATTGATCCTCCTTTTTGTTTTTATGCCAATACCATGTAGTTTTTATTTCTATTGCTCTGTAGTACAACTTGAGATTGGGGGTGGAGATACCTCCAGATGACCTGTTGTTGTACAGGATTGTTTTAGAGATTCTGGGTTTTTTTGTTTCTCCATATGAAGCTGAGAATCTTTTTTTCAAGGTCTGAAAATAATTGAGTTGGTATTTTGATGGGAATTGTGCTGAATCTGTAGATTGCTTTTGGCGGGATGGCCATTTTCACAATGTTAATCCTACCAATTCATGAGCACAGGAGATCTTTCCATCTTCTGAGATCTTCTTCAATTTCTTTCTTCAGACACTTGAAGTTTTTCTCAAACAGGTCTTTCACTTGCTTGGTTAGTGTCACCCCAACGTACTTTATGTTATTAGTGGCTATTGTGAATGGTGTTGTTTCCCTAATTTCTTTCTTGGCCCTTTTGTCTTCAGTTAATACCCAATTCTATGTTCTATTTCATTACAGTAGTTCATAAATTATGTCTTAGCTTCACTGGTATGTCATGATTATTGATAGATACAGTGACAGCTAAACTGACATGGCTCCTTCAAAACAGCCTAAATAGTCTACTTTTATAAATTATTAGTCTTTTCCCCACCCCCAGATCTAGTCTTCCTTACCTCCGCAGATCTATTTCTCCTTAGTTTCCCTTAAAAAAAAATTTCCTAAGGATATTCAATGAAAAAGGCTTAACAAATTACAATCAGACTGGGCACAAACCTTTATATCTAGGATGGATGAGGCAATCCAGTAGAAGGAAAAGGGTCCCAAAAGCATAGGCAAAAGAGTCAGAGACAGAGATAGTCACCCCCTTCTCCATAAGAACACCAAGTTACACAAACATATGCTGTGTTTAGAGGACATAGGGACATAAGTCAGACCCATATAGGCTCCTTGATCTCTGTGAGCCTGCTTGATTCGTGGTCAGTTGATTCTGTGGGTCATGTTCTTGTGGTGTCCTTGGCCCCTCTGGTTCCAACAATCCTTCCTCATTCTCTTCTGTGGGCCTCCCTGGCTCTGCCTAGTGTTTAGCTGTGGGTCTCTCCATTTGCTCCCATGAATATTTTCTTTAAATAAATCATTTCATAGTGGGATAGTTAATCTTCACTGTTTACTTGAATGGATTTAGAATCACACCATGTGGTATGTCTAAAAGGGCATTTCTAGAAAAGATTACCTAAAATGGGAACAACCACCCTGAAAGACGAATGCAGGATTCACCATCCCATGGGTTATAGTCTCAGACTAAATTAGAAGACCAGGAGCTGAGTCCCAAACTACGTCATTCTTGACTGCAGATGTGATGTGAGTGCCACACACTCATGTGTCTATGCTTTCCCTGACTTGATGGACTACTTCACTTCCAGCTCTAAGCTTCCTTTCTCAAACTGATTCTTGTCAGGGTTTTGGTATAATCAACGAGAAAAGTAACTAGTACACAAAGAAGTCAATTTTATGAACCTTGTTTGAATTCTCATTTAAATGAGGTGATGTATTTATATTGCTTCAGTCAATTGTGAAAAGGAATGCAGATTAGGTCATCGATTACACTAGGTAACCATTTTGCTTTTTTTAAGATAATTTGGAGTTTTATGTTGAAACTGTCATGGACATAAAAGGTGGACAAACCATAAAAACAACAAAACATCTTGAATTTTAGAAAATAACCAAAGGCATAAAACTAACTTAAAAGATATTCTTTTTAAAACAACCTACTGAATACTGGTGTAAACAATGGAATTATACTGTTTAAACTTGAGTCTAATTTTATTTGTTTCTTAGTATAGTGATAGAGCACACTAACCATGAAGAAAACATCAGCTGGTAAAGTAGGAGTTTGAGGTTAAGTCCTATTCCTAGAACACATTCAATATTTCATCATTAACTATTTACAGTTTCTTTTAAGCATTCTATTCCCAGGGCCTTGGGCTATTTGACCTGACTCTGAGTTCAATTCCTTGGAAAAACCCTTTTATCCCTGGGATATTATTGAGAACATTAGCAATATGATGGATTTAGTAACACATCACTCAGCTAAGTCTATGAATTTATTTAGAACAAAGAAGATGCTGACTAAAAAAATCTTAAATTTGCTAAGGAGAATAAGGAGTAACAGAAGGGATTTTGTAATGTTCTAGTATGTTACAGGATATCAAATAGCTGTACCTTACTACAAAACTGGAGAAGATAAAAAACAAACAAACAAAAACAACTATAACTTTTTTTCTATCCTTGATGTTCGATTAAAATGGCAGGTAAAAGCTAAGACTAAAATGAGCTCTGTATCAGAACAAAGTGAAAGAAAACCTGACTTACATTATTTCATAAAATATTCTGAACAGTAATTATTTACTTCCAAATTTTGAAGTTTCCATAACTTCTCAGTTTTTTTGTTTGTTTGTTTGTTTTTTGAAGCAAGTTCTTTCTATGTAGCCCTGCTTGTCTAGGAACTCTCTGTATAGAGCAGGTAGGCTTCAGACTCAGAGATACTGCCTGTCATTTTCTAAGTGCTTGGGTTAAAGGCATATGCTCCTTTTCCCCCTTCAAGAGCAACTCATTAGAAGACAGGCCATAAAATAAACTAGGAGAGAGAGAGAGAAACAGAGACAGAGACAGAAACAGATAGAGACAGAGACAGAGAGACAGAAAAAAGTAACTGCCAAGTATTTCATGATATATAGAACATGAAGAATTAACTTAGAAAGGGCCATCAAATAACAATGAGCAATGAAACACTTGAAACAACAAGAACCAGGTAAGAGGAGAGGATCTGATTCCAAAGAGACAATAATATTTTGTTTTAAGTGTCTAGCTTTCAATAAGAAACAATTAGAGTAGATAAAGGGGCTGCTAATTGTATCCAACTGAAAGCGAATTGACTCACATGCAGCAGGTAATGTAGAAGCAGACAAATGCTGGGAAGACAGAGGAGCTAAAAAGAACCAACCAGAACCTGTGTATACATGCAAGCCTGGACACAATTAACTTCCTGTCCCATCTCTGCCAGAATAATGCTTGGTACCCATTTAAATTTTTTTAGAATAAAAACTTCCAGTTAACCTCACAAAAAAAGTTCTAAGATATGGAAAGCAAGAGAAAAGTGTAATCTATAGAGAGAAACAAAGACAGAATGTGTGATTGGGAGTAGATCTTCAATAGTGAAGGGATGTTGTAAACCAGCAATCATCTTAGATTCCAGGAACAGCAAAGTCTCCAAGGACAGACCATCAGAAGAAAAGCAATTAACTATTAGGGCAGAGCACTCCATGGGGCTAAAGTAACCATCTTAAAAGACCTATATTGTCCCCTCAAATGATGATAACAATAAGTTCTTTGCACCACTCACAGGGTTTTAAGGATTTTTTTAGGCGAACCTTCTAGAATGAGAGCAGAAACAATGATGAACAAGTATGCATCTTGACCAGTACTGCTTATTTTTTGGTCCACTTTCTTCACTTCAGCCTAAAATATCATTATCAGTAACTAAAGGTAAATATTTATTCCTTTTCTCCCACACAGCAAGTAAGTCTCAATTCTCAGCTTTCACCAACACTCTTCTTGACATATTGAAGTAGATGGCCAGGACTAGACTGTTGGAGCTTCTAGAGACAAATTTTGCCTGAAAATTCTGATTACAACATGACTTAAACAGAAACTCTCAGAAGATTAATACACACTGAAAATTAGAAACTTTATGATAGCATTGCATGCATAATACTTTTAAATGAAATGAATTTGGGAATGTTGCCACTTCATTTTCCTACTCTACTGGAATTATAGTTTCCTTACCTTATTCTGTTCAAACTGAAGAAATCTATAGTTACTACATTTTATCATGTAAGAGCATACTTAAGATGGTAAAGTACTTCCAGAAATTTACTTTGGTATACCTTGGGAGAACTCTATATTTTCATAAGTTTCATGCTTGTTTTTGCTTCCAGATAAAATCTTGTTTGTATGTAATACTAAAAATATTAGAAATATATAAAGATCTCAAGAGTCCTAGATACTTTCACTGTCATGCTTTGGTATTCCTATGTCCCAGTGAATATTTCATGGTGAACTAATGTAGACTAACAGTTGAAATATAGCATAGATTAGGGAACAATAAATAAAAGAGGTACATGAACAACTTTTATTGTTTATATTTTACATCATTCTTATAAATCAAGTTCCTCTCTATGTATCACAGAGGTTAGTAAGAATTGTTCGTTGTCTTTGAGATCTAAACCTAATTGCACAGAAGACAAAAAATGCTTTCTGTGGTTGATATGTGCCACCTACTGGTGAAATTCATGTATTCACAATTACAGGAACTGAAATTGCAAGGAACTGAAAATTAGGAATTTTACTTCTATCAGGAGATAAGGGATAGTGTGGACAATTTATTTTTCATTTACTTAGCTACTTGTTTTTTGAATATTATTAAATTTGAAATTAAATTCCTGAAATTTATATTATTCAAATAATGCTTATTTAAATTCTTATGTTGTACTTACCAAAATAAAAAAAAAAAATCATAAAGGATCTATAGAGGAGATATTAGTGCTCTCTGAAGGGGACATTATGTTTAGAGTATATAAGATGGATATAAACAACAAGGAAAAGTGAATGAGTGCTTAAATAAAATTAAATGATTCCAATGTATTTTTCACTCAAGTTCTGAAGACAAAATATGCTTTTTATCTTTTCTTTATTTTTCATTTATTGAAAAAATACTTTTCATACAGTATATTTATTATTATTCTACTACCCCTACTCCTCTAAAATCCTCTCCATCTCCCCTCCTATCTAAATCCATATCCTTTCTGTCTATGCATACAAAACAAAAAGCAATCTAAAGAATAACAACAAAATAAAATATGATTAAAAATCAAATCAGATGTTACAAAATAAAAAATCAGAAGCAAAAAAGCCAAAGAAAAAGCACAAACAACACATATAGATGCAAAGCCACACACAAATTTGCACACACAGGACCAGACTACCACCATTCAAAAACAAAACAAAACAAAACAAAGCAAAGCAAAACAAAACAAAACAAAACAAAGAAACAAAGACCAGAAACAGAAGAAGCCATAATATACATATAAAAGACAAGTAAGATTAAAAAAAAAAACTGGCAAAATATTATGAGACAAAGAACCTCCAAAGATCCATTGACTTTGTTTTGTATTGGTCATCTATTGCTGGACAAAGGGTATCCCCATTGATACTTTGTAGGAATTTTTTTCTTTTCATTTGAGAATGGAGATAACTCCTGGATTAGGGATTTGGGCTTGTATCAGCTTCCAATGTCAGCTCTGGGACCCCCATCTGGCACATAATAAAGGCTATATATGGCAAAACCATTGTCAACATCGTGCCAAATGGAAAAAAAATAAGTTCTCCCTTTAAACCAGGAATGAGATATGACTTTTCACTTTTTCCACTTATATTCAATATATTTTTCAAAGTCCTACTTACGGCAAGAAGGTATGACAAGGGAATGAAAAGAATATAAACAAGAAGTCACTATCCCTTTTTTCAGCTGTAGAGACAAGGGTGACTCCACCAGAAAATTCTTAGAATAAGTCAGCATTTTCATCAAATTGGCAAGATTAAAATTAACATACAAAAACTTTTTTTTTGTTCATGGAATGGTAGAATTAGTATTGTAAAAATGAGTATCCTACCCAAAGAAATTTACAGGACTCACTCAATCTCGGTGAAAATACCTATGACATTCTTCACAGAAATAGGAAAAATCAAGCATCTTCAATTAATTTGGAAGTAGAAATAAACTTCTTGGATAGTCAAAACAGTCCTGACAAAGACAGATAATTTTAGAGAGATGACTGTATCTATTTTAATTTATGCTACAGAGTGATAGTAATAAAAACAGCACGAACCTAAAGGTACAGCTCTCAAAAAAATATCTAAAAGCTATTTTTTTAAATGTTAAATATCCTTAGTCATTAGGAAAATACAAATTAAAAGCACTTTGAGATTTTATCTCACCAGTGAGAATAGTTAAGTTTCAAGAAGAAAATAAAAAGATGATGAAAACTCTGGCATGGATATGCAGAACATGGACCATTTATTTATTTCCGGTGAATAACTACTGTTATCTAGCATGGAGGTTCCTGAGAAATCTGGAACTAATTTTACCACATGATTCAGGTCTACCACTTCTGAACATATATTCAAACAGCCCTATAGCCTACTGTTGTGATATTTGCACATCAATGTTCACTGCTGTTCCACAATAGCCAGGAAAAACACATGCAATTTAATTTTATTTAGCTATAAAAATGAAATTTGCAGGTAAGTGCATAGACCTGGAAATTATACTGAGTAAGGTAACTCAGACCCAGGAAGAAAAATGCTTCATTTCCTCCCTCATATATAGGTCCTAGCTTCAAATATTTAAATGTCTGTATTAATTTTGACTACCTATACAGGCCAGGAACCTAGAAGTAGTCTTTTAAGATGGAAAATCTTAAGGGCTGGAGATAGTAGAAAACAGTAGCATGAAATGAAATTGGGAAATACTGGAGGAAAGGCTAAGTAGAGAGAGGGATAAAAGGGCTAACTAAGAGTAAGGATGTTGAAAATTCATACACATACCTACTACTTTCCAAATTTCCTAGAATAATAGTGAAAAAAAAAAAAACAAAGTTAACTTATAGTGATTGAAGATCAGGACCCCTATTAGAAACTATAAATTATCAAACAAAAAACACAGTTCCAGGTATCTTAGACCGATACTTCCCTTTATGTTGTTGGTATTGCGGGGTCCTAAAGATCACATCAACAATAGAGATTAGTGTCATTTTGCTTGGTTACCTACCAGAATTTGATATTAAGACCATATTGCTGAATATACCACACACTTGGTTCACAGAACATGGAGAAATCAAGCTAGAATTTACTTGAAAGCTTCCTTACCCCTGAATAGCTATTATACTGGCAGAAGCTGCTATGCAAAATAGGGAGAAACAGTAACAAACTTATCCATCTGCAAACTCTAAAATTTCAATAACAAACAACCTGGTAATTGGTACCATTGATACAATAGTGACACAAGTGTTATGGTAGTAATCAATGACTTTATGACCGGATAAGGCCTATCCTTAAGGAGGAAATTCATGCCTGGTACAATACTTATGATTTTATTTTACTAACCATGCAGTGACAAATTGCCTTCCAAATCCTTATAGTTATACTTACATATTAGTGAAACTAGAAAGAACCAAAACCATTCAATGGAAAAAAGACAGCATCTTCAACAAATGGTGCTGGTCTAAATGGATGTCTACATATAGAAAAACGCAAATAGATCCAGGCTTATCACCCAGCACAAAACTAAAGTCCAAGTGGATCAAAGACCTCAATATAAAACCAGACACACTAAACAGCTTAGAAAAAAAAAGTTGGGAAGAGCTTGAAATCATTGTCATAGGAGACAACTTCCTGAACAGAACACCAACAGCACAAGCTCTAAGAGCAACAATCAATAACTGGGACCTCATTATAATGAAAACCTGCTGTAAAGCAAAGGACACTGTCGTCAGAACAAAACGACTGCCTACAAATTGGGAAAGGATCTTCACCAACCCTATAGCTGACAAAAGACTAACATCCAGTATATATAAAGAACTCAAGAAGTTAAACAGCAACAAATCAAGTAATCCAATTCAAAAATGGAGTACAGAGCTAAACAGAGAATTCTCAATAGAGGAATATTGAATGGATAGAAACACTTAAAGAAATGTTCAACGTCATTAGTCAAAAGGGAAGTGCAAATCAAAACGACCCTAAGATTTCACCATACACCCGTCAGAACGGCTAAGATCAAAAACTCAATTGACAACAGATGCTGGAGAGGTTGTGGAGAAAGGGGAACCCTTCTCCACTGCTGGTGGGAATGTAAACTTGTACAACCACTCTGGAAATCAATCTGGAGCTTTCTCAGACAATTAGGAACAATGCTTCCTCAAGATCCAGCTCTACCACTCCTAGGCATATATCCAAAAGAGGCTCAAGTACACAATAAGGACATTTGCTCAACCATTTTTGTAGCAGCTTTATTTGTAATAGCCAGAATCTGGAAACAGCCGAGATGCCCCTCATTGGAGGAATGGATACATAAATTGTGGTACATCTACACAATGAAATATAACTCATCAATAAAAAACAAGGAAGTCATGAAATTTGCAGGTAAATGGTGGGATCTGGAAAAGATCATTCTGAGTGAAATATCCCAGAAGGAGAAAGACAAACACAGTATATACTCACTTCTATAGACCTATAAGATATGATAAACATAATGAAATATATACACCTAAAAAAGATAAAGAGAGCGAACATGCAGTAAGATGATCAATCCTCTTTTAGAAAGACAGATGGGATGTGCATTGAATGTATGACAGGAGTCTACAGAGCACATCTGAAAGACTCTAACTAGCAGTGTTTTCAAAGCAGATACAAAGACTCATGACCAAACCTTCGCCAGAGTACAGGGAATCATATAAAAGAAGGGGAGTCAGTATGATGGGGAAAGGATAGGAGCTCCACAAGGACCAAATATATCTGGGCACAGGGTCTTTTCAGAGACTGACATTCAACCAAGGACCATGTATGGATATAACCTAGAACCTCTGCTTAGATGTAGCCTGTGGTAGCTCAGTAACCAATTGGTTTTCCATAGTGAGGGGAACAAGGACTATTTCTAACAAGAACTCAATGACTGGCTCTTTGACCTCCCCACCCCCCAAGGGAGGAACAGTCCTGTTAGGCCACAGAGGAGGGCTTTGCAGCCAGTCCTGAAGATACCTGATAAAACAGGATCAGATGAATGGGGAGGAGGTCCCCCCTATCAGTGGACCTTGAAAGGGTCACGGTGGAGATGAGGGAGGGAGGGAGGGACTGGGAGGGAATGAGGGATCGGGACACGGCTGGGATACAGAGCTAATAAAATGTAACTGATAAGAAAAAAAATTAAAAAAATAAATAAATTATAACCTCAAAAAATAAAATAAATAATAACAAAGAAAGCTAACAAAAAAATAAATAAAAATATTAATAAAAAAGAAAGAAAATAAATAAAATGTCTTCTGAGTCATTAAATACAATATAAAATTAATGAATATGTTTTTTTTTAAATCTAAGATGTCTTGCTTTGAATAAAAAAAAATTGACTTTAAAGATAACAGGCACGTAACTGGGCAGAATGCAAGGAATCTTATGGAAGAAGGGGGATAAAGTCTTGAAAGGGACAGGAGCACCACAGGGAGACCAACAGAACCAAAAAACCTGGACTCAGGGGTTTCTGCAGAGACTTATTAATCAACCAAGGACCATGCATGGAAAGGCTATATATAACCTGAGCAGATGTAGCCCATGGATAGTTTAATTTCCATGTGGGTTTCCTAGTAAGGGGAACAGTGGCTGTCTCTGACATGGACTCAGTGATCAGCAATTTGATCAATACCCCCCATGGCAAGGTAGCCTTACTTGGCCACAGAGGAATATGATACAGCCAACCTTGATGAGACCAGAGAGGCTAGGGTCAGATAGTAGGAAAGGAGACCTCCCCTATCAGTGGACTAGGGGAGGGATATGTGGTCGAACAAAAGGGAAGGAGGGTGGGATTGAGAGGAGATGAAGGAGGGAGATACACCTGTGATACAAAATAAATAAATTGTAATAAATAATAAAAGTCTCCCTTCCAAAAAATGCACAGAAGGCAGATGGTTTCAAGGCAAAATTCTCCCAGACCTTCAAGAAAGAGCTAACTCCATTTCTCTTCAAACTATTATACAAAATAGAAACAGAAAGAACATTAAAGTGATTCTATGAAGCCACAGTCACCTTGATATCTAAACCACACAAAGACCCAACAAAAAAGAGAAATTCAGACCTATCTCTCTTATGAACATTGATGCAAAAATACTCAATAAAATACTTGCTAACCAAACCCAAGAACACATAAATGATATCATCTACCATGACCAAATAGGTGTCATTTCAGGCATGCAGGTGTGGCTCAATAGAGGGAAATCCACCAATGTAATCCACCATATAAAAAAATCTGAAGGAGAAAAACCATGTGATCATCTCCATAGATGTCAAAAAATCATTTGACAAAATCCAACACCTGTTCATGTTTAAAGTCTTGCCAAGATGAGGGATACAAGGCACATACCTAAAAACATAATAAAGACAATATACCGCAAGCCTATAGCCAACATCAAACTAAACTGAGAGAAACGTAAATCAATCACACTGAAATCAGAGACAAGTCAAGACAGCCCAGTCCCCTTATGTCTTCAACCTAGTACTTGAAGTCCTAGTTAGAGCAATAAGACAACTAAAGGAGATCAAGGGGATATAGATCAGAAAGGAAGAAGTCAAACTATCACTGTTTACAGATGAAATGGTAGTATACATAATTAGCCTCAAAATTCAACCACAGAACTCCTTCAGCTGATAAACACCTTCAGTAAAGTGGCTGAATACAAAATTAACTCAAAAAATCCAGTAGTCCTCCTGTATATGAAAGATAAAAGGGCTGAGAAAGAAATCAGGGAAACAACACCCTTCAAAATAGCTACTAATAACATAAAGTACATTGGTGTGACTCTAACCCAGATCTTTTACTTAAAAGACCTGTTTGAAAAACAAAATAACTTCAAGTCTCTGAAGAAAGAAATTGAAAAAGATATGAGAAGATAAAAAGATCTCCCATGTCCATAGATCGGTAGGAATAATATAGTGAAAATTGCCACCCTGCTAAAAGCAATCTACAGATTCAAGGCAATTCCCATCAAAATACCAACATAACTCTTTACAGACCTTGAAAGAACAATACTCAACTTCATATGGAAAAACAAACAAACAAAAAAAAACCCTGAGAATTGCTAAACCAATCCTGTACAATAACAGATCATCTGGAGATGTGCCCATCCCGGATCTCAAGCTGTACTACAGAGCAATAGTAATAAAACCTGCATGGTACTGGCATAGAAACAGAATGATAGATTAATGGAATCGAAGAGAAGACCCAGAAATAAACCCATACACCTACAGATACTTGATTTTTGATAAAGAAGCCAAAAGCATACAAAAAAAAAAAAGATAGCATCTTCAACAAATGGTGATCATCTGACTAGATGTATGCATATAGAAAAATGCAAACAGATGCATATTTATCACCCTGCACAAAACTAAAGCCCAAGTGGATCAAACACCTCAACATAAAACCAGACACACTAAATCAGTAGAAGAAAAATCAGGGAAGAGCCTTGAACTCATTGGCACAGAAGACACCTTCCTGAACAGAACAACAACAGCACGGGCTCTAAGATCAACAATCGATAAATGGGACAGTATTGATGTGACCTGATAGGTTAGGATCAGATGGAAGGGGAGGAGGTCCTCCACTATCAGTGAACTGGAGAAGGGGTATGGGATAAGATGAGGGAGGGAGGGTAGGATTGGGAGGGGAAAATGGTATGGCACCAGTTGGGATACAAAGTGAATAAATTGTAATTAATAAAAAAAATGTATTAAAATATAAAATAAGTGGGACCTCATGAAATGAAAAACCTCTGTAAAGCAAAGAACACCGTCATCAGAACAAAATGACAGCCTATATATTGGGAAAGGATCTTCACCAACTCCATAACTGACAAAGAGTTAATATCCAGAATATGTAAAGAACTCAAGAAGTTAAAAAGCAACAAAAAAGTAATCCAATTAAAAATGGGGTACAGAGCTAAACAGAATTCTCAATAGAGGAATATCGAATAGCAGAGAAACACGTAAAGAACTGTACAACAACCTTAGTCATCAGGGAAATGCAAATCAAAATGACACTGAGATTTCACCTTACACCCATCAGAATGGCTAAGATCAAAAACTCAAGTGAAAATAGATGCTGGAGAGGCTCTGGAGAAAAGGGAACCCTCCTCCATTGCAGGTGGGAATGTAAACTTGTACAACTTTGGAAATCAATGCACTTTCTCAGAAAATTAGGAATCATGCTTACTCAAGACCCAGCTATAAAACTCCTAGGCATATATCTAAAATATGCTCAAGTACACAACAAGAGCATTTGCTCAACTGTGTTTGTAACAGCTTTATTCATAATTGCCATAATCTGGAAACCACCCAGATGTCCCTCAAAAGAGGAAGGGATACAGAAATTGTGGTACATTTACATTTACTCAATAGCCTACTACTTAGCAATTAAAAACTCAGAAATCATGAAATTTGCAGGTAAATGGTGGGAACAAGAAAAGAGTAAGGTAACCCAGAAGTAGAAAGATGCTCATGATTTATAAGCACTTGTGAGTGGATATTAGTCATATAATATAGGAGAAACATCCTAAAATCTGTACAACTAAGGAAGCTCTGCAAGAAGTAGGGCCCTGGGTACGATGATCAATCCACACTCATATAGGCAAAAGGGATTGACAGCAGAAGAGGAAAATAGGAAACAGGACATGAGCCACTACAAAAGTCCTCTGAAAGACTCTACCCATCAGGGTATCAAGCAGAAGCTAAGACTCATAGCCATACTTTGGGCAGAGTGCAGGAAATCTTATGAAAGAAGGGCGAGTTAGTATGACCTGGAGAGGACAGGAGCTCCACAAGGATATCAACAGAATCCAAAATCTGGGTTGGACTGATACTCCAACCCAGGACCATACATGGAGAAAGCCTAGAATACCTACACAGATGTAGCTCATTGCAGCTCCTTCTCCAAGTGAGTGGCCTAGTAAGGGGAACAGGGACTGGCTTTGACATGAACTCAGTGGCTGGCTCTTTGATCCTTTACCCCGGAGAGGGGAGCAACCTTACCTAGCCACAGAGGAAGACAATACAGCAACTCCTGATGAGACATGATGGGCTAGAATCAGAGGGAAAGGGAGGTGGACCTCACCTACCAGTTGACATGGAGAGGGGCAAGGGAAGAGATGAGGGATCAAGGGTGGGAATAGGAGGGAAGAAGGGAGAAGTCTTCACCTGGGATGTAAAGTGAATAAACTGTAATTAATATAAAAATAAAAATTTAAAAATAATAAATGAAAGAAAAAAATATTTTTCTTTTCAATAAAAGGAATGTATGAAATGCAATAATATTGTAAGAAATATTCATTCGTTTTTATCTCACTTATTCACACAGATATATATATATATATATCTTCATAATGATAATTTGAGGCTCTGTGTAACTTGTTCAAATTAAAGTGACTACATACGTTCATTTTTGACTGTAAACTGGATATGAAAATCTTGGAGTGCCTACATCAGTCTCCTATGCAATAATATAGAAATCCCTTTAAAACAATCTCCTATCTGATAACATAGAAATCCTTTTAATAGCATCTAGTTATAGAGTTCCTATCTGAATAGCATAGTTTTTATTTTACTGAACCACATTTTTTACTCCTTTATGAATATTTTACCATTGGTCTTGTTTCTTCATGTTGGGGCAAATGAACATGAGAATCTTTCAACTATTTGAATACATATAATGTACCCTCTCACAATAGTTGGTAAGCTCTCAGTTATGTTAGTTGTTTTAATTTACTAAGTGTTGTTTATCTGCCTATAGTCAAATGACCTCTGAAAGAAAAAAAAATGCAGACCAGGTTAATATTATTAGGTTATTTTGTGAACATATTGAACTATAATTTTTATGCTAAGGCTCTACATCTGTAGGGAGGAAAGAAGGAAAATTTAATAACTAGATATATCAGACTCCACAAATAAGATAAAAATCAAAACCTTTAGACTGTATTTTTAATGTCTGCCACAACAATATTCTATAAATATACAATCAGACATTCTTTTATACTTGTAATTGAATCTTGGCGTATTCATCAGCTTACTATCTCTATATTCTCTAACTATAGTCTATCTCCATATTCTCTAACTACATGTCTGAAGTAAATTAACTTATGAATTAAATTAATTTACTTATGAAGTAAATTAACTTATGGCTTATGTTTTTGTAGGTATAGTGTAGAGTTAAACAGATTTGCTACTTTTCTTCTGTTGGTGTTGGTGTTGATGACAATCCTATAGATTATTTGGTAAAGCAAATGGAAGGGTGATTTTTCTAGTATAACATTCAAGGCCACAAACCCAATGACAGAAGGGATTCTCGGAAGATCTATCCAGGAAAATGTCCAGAGTGTTTCCCAATAAGTTCATTCTGGGGACGCTAGGGCCATTTGGTTATATTCAGCATCCAAATTATACCATCTGGTAATATTTTTTTCCTTATCATGTAGAGTATACAGTGAAATTATTACATATTATTGGTAGAATAGTTGGAAAGAAAACATTTAAATAAAATAATAATTAACATGTTTACATATGTAGTGCTGAAAAACTAAAATAGTCTTATGAATTGATGTTCAAGGTGAAAGCAAACCTTAATTTATTTGTTGAAAAATTTAAAGCCCTGAAATAATTTTAGATACACACCAGTACATAAGATTGTGAAGGTCCTTACTTAACAATTCTGATTATTTTGTGTGAATGACTAAGGGTGAGAAGTTAAAATGCCAGTACAGCTTCTAGAAAAGCCCTATGGATTATATAAAGCATGGAGAAAGAATAATGAACTAAACTAGAACTATGCTAAAGAATAAATTAAATAGAGCTTTCCTGTGTAATTTTTTTTCCAAATTAAAATATTTCTTCTTTAGCTAAGAGGTTTTTAAATTAAAACTCAGTAAGTAACAAAATGAACAACTCTTTTTTTTTATAATCTTTTATTTATTTTTTATTAATTACACTTTATTCATTTTGTATCCCCCCATAAGCCCCTCCCTCCTCCCCTGCCGATCCCACCCTCCCTCCCCTTTCTGCATGCATGCCACTCCCCAAGTCCACTGATAGGGGAGGTTCTCCTCTCCTTTCTGATCTTAGTCTATCAGTTCTCATCAAAAGTGGCTGCATTGTCCTCTACTGTGGCCTGGTAAGGCTGCTCCCCCCCCCAGGGGGAAGTGATCAAAGAGCAGGCCAATCAGATTATGTCAGAGGCAGTCCCTCTTCCCATTACTATGTAACCCACTTGGACACTGAACTGCCATGGGCTACACCTGTGCAGGGGTTCCAGGTCATCTCCACAAATAGTCCTTGGTTGGAGTAGGAGTCTCTGGGAAGTTCCCTGTGTTCAAATTATCTTGTTCTGTTGCTCTCCTTGTGGAGTTCCCGTTCCCTCCAGCTCTTACTATTTCCCACTTCTTACATAAAATTCCATTCACTCTGCCCATCAGTTGGCCATCAGGCTAAGAATCTGCTTTGACAGTCTATACTGCAGAAGCTTTCAGAGGCCCTCTGTGGCAGGTTTCAAGGTTGTTTCCTGTTTTCTTCTGGCTTTCAGAGGCCCTCTGTAGCGGGTTCCGAGGTTGTTTCCTATTTTCGTTTTCTTCTGATGTCCATCCTCTTTGCCTTTCAGGATGGGGATTGAACATTTTAGTTAGGGTCCTCTCTTTTGCTTAGTTTGTTTAGATGTACAGCTTTTAGTGGGTTTATTCTATATTGTATGTTTATATGAGTGAGTATATACCGTGAGTGTCTTTTTGCTTCTGGGTCAATTCACTCAGGATGATCCTTTCCAGGTCCCACCATTTACCTGCAAATTTCATGATTTCCTTATTTTTCATTGCTGAGTAATACTCCATTGTATAGATGTACCACAGTTTCTGCATCCATTCTTCAGTTGAGGGGCATCTGGGTTGTTTCCAGCTTCTGGCTATTACAAATAAAGCTGCTACAAACATGGTTGAACAAATGTCCTTGTTGTGTACTTGCGCCTCTTTTGGGTATATGCCTAGGAGTGGTATGGCTGGATCTTGAGGAAGCGCTATTCCTAGTTGTCTGAGAAAGCGCCAGATTGATTTCCAGAGTGGTTGTACCAGTTTACATTCCCACCAGCAGTGGAGAAGGGTTCCCCTTTCTCCACAACCTCTCCAGCATGTGTTGTCCCTTGAGATTTTCATCTTGGCCATTCTGATGGGTGTAAGGTGAAATCTCAGGGTTGTTTTTATTTGCATTTCCCTAATGGCTAATGAGGTTGAGCATTTCTTTAAGTGCTTCTCTGCCATTCGATATTCCTCTGCAGAGAATTCTCTCTTTAGCTCTGTTCCCCATTTTTTAAGTGGATTACTTGGTTTGTTGCTTTTCAGCTTGTTTAGTTCTTTATATATATTGGATATGAGTCCTCTGTCAGATAGAGGGTTGGTGATGATTCTTTCCCAATCTGTAGGCAGTCGCTTTGTTTTGATGACAGTGTCCTTTGCTTTACAGAAGCTTTTCAATTTCATGAGGTCCCATTTATTGATTGTTGCTCTTAGAGCCTGTGCTGTTGGTGTTCTGTTCAGGAAGTTTTCTCCTGTACCAATGAGTTCTAGGGTATTCCCCACTTTTTTTTCTAGCCGATTTAATGTGTCTGGTTTTATGTTGAGGTCTTTGATCCACTTGGACTTCAGTTTTGTTCAGGGTGATAAGTATGGATCTATTTTCATTTTTCTACATGTAGACATCCAGTTAGACCAGCACCATTTGTTGAAGATGCTATCTTTTTTCCATTGTATGGTTTTGGCATCTTTGTCAAAAATCAGGTGTCCGTAAGTGTGTGGGTTTATTTCTGGGTCTTCTGTTCGATTCCATTGATCCACCATTCTGTTTCTATGCCAGTACCATGCAGTTTTTATAACTGTTGCTCTATAGTACAGCTTGAGATCAGGGATGGAGATACCTCCAGAAGATCTTTTATTGTAGAGGATTGTTTTAGCAATTCTCGGTTTCTTGTTATTCCATACAAAGTTGAGAATTTTTCTTTCCAGGTCTGTAAAGAATTGTGTTGGCAATTTGATGGGAATTGCATTAAATCTGTAGATTGCTTTTGGTAAGATGGCCATTTTTACTATGTTAATCCTGCCAAGCCATGAGCATGGGAGATCTTTCCATCTTCTCATATCTTCCTCTAATTCTTTCTTCAGAGACTTGAAATTTTTTTCATACAAGTCTTTGACTTCCTTGGTTAGGGTTACGCCAAGGTACTTTATGTCATTTGTGGCTATTGTGAATGGTGTTGTTTCTCTAATTTCTTTCTCAGCCCTTTTGTCTTTTGTATACAGGAGTGCTACTGATTTTTTTGAGTTAATTTTATATCCGGCCACTTTGCTGAAGGTGTTTATCAGCTGTAGGAGTTCCCTGGTAGAGTTTTTGGGGTCACTCATATATACTATCATATCATCTGCAAATAGTGATAATTTGACTTCTTCCTTTCCCATCTGTATCCCCTTGATCTCCTTCGACTGTCTTATTGCTCTAGCAAGGACTTCCAGCACTATGTTGAAGAGATATGGAGACAGTGGGCAGCCTTGTCTTGTCCCTGATTTCAGTGGGATTGCTTTAAGTTTCTCTCCGTTCAGTTTGATGTTGGCTATAGGCTTGCTGTATATCGCCTTTACTATGTTTAGATATGTGCCTTGTATCCCTGAACTCTCCAGTACTTTAAACATGAATGGATGTTGGATTTTGTCAAATGCTTTTTCAGCATCTAGGGAGATTATCATGTGGTTTTTTTCTTTCAGTTTGTTAATATGGTGGATCACATTGATGGATTTCCGTATATTGAACCACCCCTGCATACCTGGGATGAAGCCTACTTGGTCATAGTGGATAATATCTTTGATGTGTTCTTGGATCCGGTTTGCAAGTATTTTGTTAAGTATTTTTGCATCAATGTTCATAATGGAGATTGGCCTGAAATTCTCTTTCTTTGTTGAGTCTTTGTGAGGTTTAGGTACCAAGGTGATTGTGGCTTCATAGAATGAATTTGGTAATGTTCCTTCTGTTTCTATTTTGTGGAATAGTTTGAAGAGAATTGGAGTTAGCTCTTCTTTGAAGGTCTGGTAGAATTCTGCACTGAAGCCATCTGATCCTGGGCTTTTTTTGGATGGGAGACTTTTGATGACTGCTTCTATTTCTTTGGGGGATATAGGACTATTTAGTTGATTTACCTGGTCCTGATTCAGCTTTGGTGAGTCAAATCGATCAAGAAAATTGTCCATTTCATTTAGATTTTCAAATTTTGTGGCATATAGACTTTTGAAGTAAGTCCTAATGATTGTTTGGATTTCCTCAGTGTCTGTAGTTATGTCCCCCCTTTCATTTCTGATTTTGTTGATTTGGGTGGTGTCTCTCTGCCTTTTAGTTAGCTTGGCTAAGGGTTTGTCTATCTTGTTGATTTTCTCAAAGAACCAGCTCTTGGTTTCATTGATTCTTTGAATTGTTTTATTTGTTTCTAATTGATTGATTTCAGCCCTGAGTTTGATTATTTCCAGCCGTCTACTCCTTTTTGGTGTGTCTGCTTCTTCTTTTTCTAGGGTTTTTAAGTGGGCCATTAAGTTGCTTGAATGAGCTGTCTCGAATTTCTTCTTGAAGGCACTTAGTGCTATGAACTTTCCTCTTAGCACTGCTTTCATTGTGTCCCACAAGTTAGGGTATGTTGTGTCTTCATTTTCATTGAGTTCTAGAAAGGCTTTAATTTCTTTCTTTATTTCTTCCCTGACCCAGCTGTCATTTAGTAACAAGTTGTTCAGTTTCCATGAGTGTGTAGGCTTTTTGCTATTTCTGTTGTTGTTGAAGTCCAGCTTTATTCCATGGTGATCAGACAGGATACAAGGGATTATTTCAGTCTTCTTGTATCTGTTGAGGCTTGCTTTGTGACCAACTATATGGTCTATTTTGGAGAAGGTTCCATGAGGTGCTGAGAAGAAGGTAAATTCTTTTGTGTTTGGGTGTAAAGTTCTGTAGATGTCTGTGAGGTCCATTTGATTCATGACCTCTGTCAGAGATATTGTTTCTTTGTTTAATTTCTGTTTTGTTGACCTGTCCTTTGTTGAGAGTGGGGTGTTGAAGTCTCCCACTATTAATGTGTGGGGATCTATATGTGGTTTAAATTTTATCAATGTTTCTTTTACAAATGTGGGTGCTCTTGTATTTGGGGCATAGATGTTCAGGATTGTGATGTCTTCCTGGTGGAATTTTCCCTTGATGAGTATGAAGTGTCCTTCCTCATCTCTTTTTATTAATTTTGGTTGAAAGTCTATTTTATCAGATATTAGAATGGCTACTCCTGCTTGTTTCTTGGGTCCATTTGCTTGGAAAGTCATCTTCCAACCTTTTACCCTCAGGTAATGTCTATCTTTGTGTCTTAGGTGTGTTTCTTGTATGCAACAGATTGCTGGGTTTTGTTTACGTATCCATTCTGTTAATCTGTGTCTTTTTACTGGAGAGTTGAGTCCATTGATGTTGAGAGAGATTAATGACCAGTGGCTGTTAGATCCTTTGATTTTGATGTTGGCTGTGTTCATAAGTTTGTGTGCTTGGTTGCTTTTTGTTTTGCTGTAGTAAGGTTAATTATTTCCTGTGTTTTCTTGACAGAAGCTAATTTTCTTGGGTTGTATTTTCCCTTCCAGTGTCTTCTGTAATGCTGGATTTGTGTGTAGGTATTGTTGAAATTTGTTTTTGTCATTGAATATCTTGTTTTCTCCGTCTATGAGGACTGAGAGTTTTGCAGGGTATAGTAGCCTGGGTTGACATCTGTGTTCTCTTAGGGTCTGCATGATATCTGTCCAGGCCCTTCTGGCTTTCATAGTTTCTGTTGAAAAGTCAGGTGTGATTCTAATGGGTTTGCCATTATATGTTACTTGGCCTTTTTCCCTTGCAGCTTTTAGTATTTTTTCTTTGTTCTGTATACTTCCTGTTTTGATTATTATGTGGCGGGAGGATTTTCTTTTCTGGTCAAATTTGTTGGGTGTTCTGTAGGCCTCATGTATCCTTATTGGCTTCTCCTTTAACTTGGGGAAATTTTCTTCAATGATTTTGTTGAAAATATTTTCTGGGCCTTGGAGAAGGGAGTCTTCTTTTTCCTCTATTCCTATTATTCTCAAATTTTGTCTTTTCATATTGTCTTGGATTTCTTGGACGGTCTGTGTCAGGAATTTTTTGGATTTCACATTTTCTTTGACAGATACATCGATTTCTTCCATTGTATCTTCTACACCTGAGATTCTTTCTTCCATTTCTTGTAGTCTGTTGGTTATGCTTACCTCTGTAGTTCCTGTTTTCTTCCCTAAATTCTTCCTCTCCATTATTTCCTCCATTTGTGTTTTCTTTAATTTTTCTAGTTCTATCTTCAGGTCTTGAGTTGTTTTGTTTACTTCCTTCACCTGTCTGCTTGTATTTTCCTCTTTTTCTTTTAGTTCCTTCAACTCTGTCTCTTTGATTTCTTTCAGTGATTTAATTATTTCTTCTCTGAAGGTCACAAGCTGTTTGGCTGCATCTTCCCGTATTTCTTCACGGATGGCCCTAATTTGCTTGTCTTTATCTTCCTCCATTTCTTTACGGATAGCCATGATCTGTTTGGTTTTATCTTCCTCTAATTCTTTACGTATTTTATTTGTCTCCTCTATTATCCTCTTCATCAACATAGATGTAAGGTCCTCTTCTTGATTTTCTATTATGCTGCATTGTTCAGGGCTGTTCGCCCCTGGATGGCTGGGTTCTGGAGATGCCATATTGCTCTGTCTTTTGTTGGTTGAGCCTCTACGCTGACCTCTACCCATTGGGCTGATTTAGGTTTTGGCTGTTAGTTTCTGTGCTTCCTGGAGTCCTGAGGTAGGGAGTATCCCCTTGGCCGGAAGATGATTTTTCCTGAAGGAGTCCTTCTCTGCTTTTTGGTTATGGTCACTGTATGGCCAGTGTTTCTCCGGAGATGCCACTGCTCACCTCAGGTTTATAGCCCTGAGTAGTAGCTGTGGTCTATGTTAGGCAGGGGGGGGATCTCCTCTTACCCATAAAATTTCTCAAGACAGCTGCCCCACTGCTGGGTTTCTTGTTATAAATTTAGTGTGCTGCTGCTCACTAAATTTCCATGTACAGTCCTCTTGAAGAAACTGCTGATTCCCTAGCTATGGGGTTTTCTCCCAACAGGGAAACTCAGTCTGTTATCCTGGGGCGCACAGTTCTGTCTGAGAAAGTGGGAGGTGCACTCAGCAAGTCTCTGGGCCAAAGGCTGATTGCTCTGCTCTGGACCTGGAGAATGTGCACCTAGGTTGAGTTGTCGCCTGGGGGCACTGTTCTGGTCTGGAGGCTGGGTGCCTCACTCTGGACCAGAAGCTGTGTGTCTCTGTCTGGGATGGCGGCTACAGGCACTGCTCTGGTCCAGACGCTGTGGGTGCAGCCCCCCTGAAGGATCAGGGATTCCTACAGTTTTGGCAGTCCAGCCAGGGACAACTGGCCGATCCCTGGTACAGTATCTGAGGGCTGCTGTAATGGCTCTTCGACTCCTGCAGGTCCGAGGATGCAGCTGTGTGTCCCAGTGCCCCAGGGGAACGCAACAATGGCGGCAGAGCACAGCGCTTCTGCCTGCACTAGAGTCTGCGTGAGTCCAGGAAGTGTTTTGGTGCTGGGTGTCCTAAGCGTTAGAGCTGCTGACCCCCTCCGCTGGGGGTTTCCTCCTGCCAGAGACACGCAGTCTGGTGCCCTGTTGCCCTGGTGCCCACAGTTCTATCTGAGGCGGCGAATCACGCGCGCAGGCAGGGCTCTGTGCAAGCAGGCGCCTTTGTCCCTCCCGGCTCTGGGTCCGGGCTGGCTCCTGGGGCACCCGCGGAACCTGAGTCTTTTCCAGGGGATGTCTGGGTAACCTGGGGTCGGTCCCAATTGTTTCCTGCTCCGTGGGGTTATCTCTCGACTGGGAGATCCAGTCTATGGTGTTGTGGGCCCACAGTTCAGTCTGGGACCGTGACCAGATCGCGCTGGCGGGTAGCTCTGGGCTGGCGACCAAGCGCCTGGCGGAACGGGGATCTCTTCCGCGGTTTTGCTGGGTGAGTTAAAGCTGATCGAATCCCCCACCGTGGGGTATCCTCTCACCTGAGAAACACAACCACTTGTGTTTTATGGCCGCGACTTCTGATTGCTGGTCACTGTGCCAATCCTGCTGTGCTGCTCCTCAGAATGAGAGTCCTCCCGGCGCTGCCATCTTGCCCCGCCTCCCATGAACAACTCTTAGGAAGCAAACAACTCAGAATTCTCAGGCTGTTTCTGAAATTTACAAGATTCATAAGACTTCTATCCCCAAAGTTATATAAGAAGTAAAAATTCTCAGGGATAAGACAATTTTTTATTTCATGAGCTGTCTATAACTTGTATGAAATACCCAAGGGATAAGGATTTCATCAGTCATCATCCATGCACTGTGATGGGCATTTCCATTATGCAAGTGCCTTTGAGTTATTTAAGGCTTATTTAAGGCTCTTGTAAATAAACCCTCAACCACATCATGTAAAAAATCTAAATAAACTTGCTATTTAATTAAGTTAGACTTACGTCGAACTATTTTTTGGGGTCTCTTATTGTTTCTTTCTTTGGGGTGATTAAGCATTTATTTTTGTCTCCCTAGAAAGACCCACAGGACAAGCATTCTCATGGATAACACTGGTGGTGAAATGGCAGAGAATCAGCAGAGACCACAATGCTTGGTGGAAAACTATAGATGCCCAACAGATATGGCGGTACTCAGCAGATGCCCCGCAAATGGTGATGGATATCTAGTGGTAGATTATGGAATCCCAATGTGAAATAATGAATACCTAGTTAGACATGATGGATACTCAATGGTAGATGATGGATGACCAGCAGATGATGATAGATGATGAACGATGACAGATTGCAGTAAAGATATGAGTTCTGTGAAAGTCCAAAAGAATTGCAGCAATGTTTGACCTAAATTGATTTAGTAATGATCATTTGAATAGATACCACTATATAATAAGTATATATGTATATAAGTGTATCTGTATTCTTTCATAGAAGGCACTTATTAGCAAGTGGAGATAACAGAGAAATAATACATTTAATATATCAAATTCAAAATTTTGTCTTTTTTGCTCACTGCTGAAGATATATCACAAACGTAAACATTGTCATTGGTCAGGTGAATAACATCACTGAGTTCACAAGCTGAATAAGATAGGCTGAAAGATTTTAGAAACCATAACAAAGGTGGAACTTTCAAACTATTAAAAGTCATTCAAATTACAAATTTTAAAAACTGTTGACCAGGTTATCTCCATGCATAGTCCTTGGTTGGAATAGCAGTCTCAGGAAAGACCCCTATGCTCAGATTTTTTGGTTCTGTTGCTCTCCTTGTGGAGTTCCTGTCCTCTCCAGATCTTACTGTTTCCCACTTCTTTCCTAAGATTCCTTGCACGGTGCCCAAAGGTTGCCCATAAGTCTCAGCATCTACATTGGTAGTCTGCAGGGCAGAGCCTTTCAGAGATCCTCTGGGTCCGGCTCCTGACTTGTTCCCTCTTTTCTCCTTCTTCTGATGTCCAGCCCCTTTGCCTTTCTGGATAGGAATTCAGCATTTTAGCAAGAGTTCTCCCTCTTGATTAGTTTCTTTAGATGTACAGATTTTAGTAGGTTTATCCTATATTATATGTCTATATGAGTGAGTATATACTGTGTGCATCTTTCTGCTTCTGGGATAGCTCACTCAGGACGATCTTTTCCAGATCTCACCATTTACCTGAAAATTTCATGATTTCTTTGTTTTTTATTGCTGAGTAATATTCCATTGTGTAGATATACCACAATTTGTGCATCCATTCCTCCACTGAAGGGCATCTAGGCTGTTTCCAGCTTCTGTCTATTACAAATAAGGCTGTTACAAACATGGTTGAGCAAATGTCCTTATTGTGTACCCTGCACAGATGTCGCCCATGGCAGTTCAGTATCCAAGTGGGTTCCATTGTAAGAGGAACAGGGACTGTCTCTGACATGAACTGATTGGCCTGCTATTTAATTACCTCCCCCTGAGAGGGAAGCAGCATTACTAGGCCACACAAGAAGACAACGCAGCCACTCCTGATGAGACCTAATTGACTAGGATCAGAAGGAAGGAAAAGAAGTCCTCCCCTATCAGTGGACTTGGGGAGGGGCATGCATGCAAAGGGTGGAGGAAGGGAGGGATTGGGAAGGGAGGAGGGAGGGAACCACGGGGGGGATACAAAGTGAATAAAGTGTAATTAATAAAGAAAAAACCTCCTTATATCACTGGAATATTACAACTAAAATGCATTTAACCATGAAAAAATTAATTTATATTTTCTATGTGTGGATACATATATAATAAACACTTCATGTATTAGTTAATAGAAAAAAAAAAAACTGTTGACCAGTCAAGAGTTGAAATTCAGTTGCAGGGTTTAGGACAAAAGGGGCAAATAATCTGATCATGTTCATTATTTAATTTTTTTAATTTATTTTTATTTGTGCGCACACACACACACACACACACACACACACACACACACACACACATATATATATATATATATATATATATATATATATATATATATATATA
>NW_026589137.1:5586209-5640382 GCF_907164565.1 Psammomys obesus
ATATATATATATATATATATATATATATATATATATATATATATATATATATATATATATATATGCCTGCTTGTTTATATGTACCATGTGTGTGCAGTTCCCTTAAAGTCCTAAAGAGAGCATTGTATCTTCCAGAACTGCAATCACAGGCAGTTTTGAACCATCTGATATGGGTGTTCAGAACTGAACCTAGGTCTCTGCAAAAGCAGCAAGTACTCTTAATCACAGAGCCATTTTTCTAGTCCTGTGATCATGTTTAGATGAGAAGAAATATCTTGATAATTTATCTGGTAATATGGTATAATCTTTTAAAAAATACTGGTTCCCACATTCTACTGGATTGGTTCCATTCTATAGGAGAAAACTTATGCCTGACCTGGAAAACTGACCAAGAATGCATGGCCAGGGTGCTCATAGGCCCTATTACTATTATTTTGCTAAGTTAATGTAGTATCAAACTTCTCTCTAAAGCAAAAATTTATGCCCATAAATTAATGTAGTTCTCAGTCCTCACCAAGAAGATACTGTTTGCAATAGATGGCAGTGAATACAGAGATTTACAACTGGTCAAAGTGAAAAAAATAAGTTTTTGTGGAATGTTCTGCCATCACTGATGCATCTAAACCTCAAAAGCATCCCTAAGCTTCAGGGAACATCCCTAATGAAAGAGATTGGAGAGAAACCAGAATGAACTTCTGAATGTGATATAACTGCTGCATACACGAACTCATAATAACCCTGGCTGCTTGAACAAGACTTGTAGAAAATCACACCAGTCATCATTCCAGCATGGGTAGTAAGGAGCATATGAGCCTCCACCTTTAGCTGAGGAGGTAGCTCTTCACAGTTGAAGAGTGCTAAGGATGACTTCTTTTTCTTTAGGGTTATAGCCTCTTGTAGGTTTTCCATGTTCCAGTGGATGGCTCTACACCCATATGCTTATGGGCAAACTTATTTAGATTCAATGTAATATGAAAACAGAGAAAAAAGAAACAGAAGGCACAAAAGTGAGAGGGGGTATCAGAAGGGTCTGGGAAAAATTAGAGAGGCAAATGTGGGATGATTAAGATTATAAAATATATTGTATGTATTATGAAAGAATGAATAAAAAGATTATGATTTAAAAAGTCAAATGTTTTCACTTGTAGAATAAAGTTGTAGGTACAAAAATTGTAGAAATACTTTATATATATGAAAAGGTTTTCAAAAATCAAGGTGATTCTACTTATATCATGTTTACTTTCATGAAGTATTTGATTTCAGAATAGTCTCATGGACAAAGATAGAACTTCTGAAAATTTCAGGGATAAAAATAAATAGCAAAAGGGAAGTTCAACATCTATTTCTCAGATATATTTCTGAGTACTGGTTTTGATGATCTCTATACGTCTTTTTTTTTCCTTTTAAGACATACATCTCCAACAAAATGGAGTTATGTCTCTAAAAATTCTTCCAAAGAAATGAAGGGAGAATAAAAAAATGGATCTCAGTTTATAGGTATATATTCAATTTTAGTGGAATAATTAAATGCCAGTGAAAATTCATCCTCACCTATGTGTTTAATGTAGTATTTACATAGGAGGGAAAGTAGCTTATTGAGCAGTTCCATGTTTTAATATAGTTGCTGTTCAGGGAATATGTTAAGTGACATATAAGTTAAAACAGTAAGTAATGGTAAGAGATTTGTAATATTTGTATGCTTATGAATAATTATCAGTTATGTCAAAGACAAATTCTGAAGATTTAAGCACATCACTTTCCTTAACATGAGAGTCTTCAATCCTACAGCATGATAGATAGATAGATAGATAGATAGATAGATAGATAGATAGATAGATAGTTAGATAGATACATAGATACATAGATACATAGATACATAGATAGATACTTCGATAGATACATAGATAGATAGATACATAGATACATAGACAGATAAAAGGTATAATTTTAAGATGATGAATAAAGGAGTTATTACATACAAAGGTCCTTTGAATAACGAGGAAATAATATGTTCTCAAATATTGATGTTTACCATGGCATGTACTCACTTATATGTGGGTATTTATGTAAGTAAAAGATAATCATGGTATAAAAATCCACAAACCCAGAGAGGTTAAGTAATAAGGAGGGCTCAAAGGGAAGTGCATGAATTTTCCCAGGAACAGAAAACAAAATGGATTTTTGAAGGTGGACTGGGGGCAGTGGTGATGGGAACATAAGGCATTAAGTTGGGGAGGAATGGTGAAAGAGAGTACTAGGAGAGAGGTCTAAAATTAGGGGTCATTTCAGGGGCAAGGTAGAAACCTACTGTAATCAGAACTCCAGGAACTCTTAGGTAATATTCCTAGTAATTGAAGATATGGACTGATTTGGCCATCTTCTGTAACCAGCTAAAGCTTCCAGTGAAGTGATTTGGACACCAACCAAGCCACAAAACCTTTGACCTACAATTTGTTCTGCCTGCAAAATGTGCTGGGGTAAAGGTTGTGCAGAACTTGTGAGAGTGGCCACCAAATGATTGGTCCAACTTGAGACCAATACCAAGACAGGGAGCCCATGCCGGACACTACCTGGGAGTGCCAGGAAACAGAGAGTGGATAACCCCAAGACCTAGGATAGAACCAAAAACGACTGGAAGAAAAGAAAAAAAAAGTCAATAAAATATTTCCTAATGATACTCTTATATGCTCATAGACTGAAGCCCTAGAAAAATCATCTTCAGAGAGGCTTCATTCAACAACTGATGGTAGTAGATGCAGAGACCCACAAATAAACATTACGTGAAGCTCAGGGGATCCTGTTGAAGAGGGGAAGCAAAGAATGTAGGAGTCAGAAGGTCAAGGACACCACAAGAAAATGGCTCACAGAATTAACTAACCAGGGTTTACAGGGGCTCACAGGGAGTCTGTGTAGGTCTGAGCTAGGCCATCTGCAAATATGCTATAGATGTGTAGTTTGGTGTTCTTGTGGGACTCCTAACTGTCAGAGTTAGGAGAGCCTTTTCCCTGCTTTGGGACTCTTTTCCTTCTACTGGGTTTATGTTGTCCAGCCTTAATATGAGGGGAAGCGCAAAGTCTTACTGCAGCTTCATATACCCTGTTTGGTTGATATGCCTGGGATAACTGCTTTTTTTTTTTTTTTTTTAAAGAGAAATGGAGGAGGAGTAGATGTAGGAGAGAGGAAAGATGGAGAGAGGACTGGGAGACAAGGAGAGAAGGGAAACTGCAGTTGGGATGTAATATGTGAGAGAAGAATATGTTTTTAAAAAAATTAATGTTTATTATGATTGTAGAGATCAAAATGTACGGATCATGATCTAGAGCTTTATAGGGTAGGGAGTCACAAATTTACTTTCTCTCCACTTTTATTCCTTTATCCTTCCCAATTTCCATTAACATAAACTGTTGCTTAGTTACCTTTAAAGGAAGGCAATCCTGAAGTTTGTTTACTGCCAACTCTTAAATAAAAAAAAAAGACACAAGATTTTTAGTTACCACACTTATTTCTGATCAGTAAATTTTTTACTCTAATAAATAAAAATAAACCTAACCTCTCTATATAAATGAGAAACTGTAGGTTTTATAAAAAAATTAATTGAGATGAATTGTACTTCAGATGATCATTATTGGAAGAAGTATCCCAAATGCTTCACTGGGATAGACATTTATCATTAATAGCATGATGGGGTCCCAAAGAGAAAGATCATTCAATTCACTTCATTCCCAAAGAATTGAAGGTATCCTTCTTCTCTTTCAAAGCAGGTGAAGGGTCAGGGGAATCCACAGCATGTAAACTAGTATATGTGCTAAAAGTCAGGATCTGGGAATTAGAGAACAAATCTGCAACAAATGAGCTTCAAAGGCACAGCCTGAACCAATTATAACCTTGTAAGAGAGAGATGCACACAGCATGGTCTGACTTCCAAGGAAGAGAGAAGCAGCCAGAGTGTTTATAACCTAATATCAATAAGTCTCTGTCTCAAATGATTCAAATTGAATTTGAATAATAAATAATAATCATCTTATTACTACTAACCCTATAGAAAAATAAGCAAAAATATTTAAAAATATTAAAAAGAAGGAAATTGATGTTTGTGACATTTAGTTCATTAAAAAATTCAACTTATAAAGGTATTACATTTAGATAAGACAAAAAGCTAATAACATTAGTATTTAAGTTTTGTGGTTTGAATGAAAATGGCCCCCATAGACTCATAGAGAGTGACACCATTAGGAAGTGTGGCCTTGTTGGAGTAGGTGTGTCTTTGTTGGAGAAAATGTGTCACTAGAAGTAGGTTTTGAGGTTTCAAATGCTTAAACCAGGCCGTGTCACTCATTCTTCTCCTTATCTGAGGATCCAGATGTAGATACTTCTCCAGTACCATATCTGCCTGTGCACTTCCATGCTTTCTAATGTGATAATGGACTGAACTTCTGAAATGTAAGCCAACCCTAATTAAATACTTTCCTTTATAAGAATTGCCATGGTCCTAGTCTCCTCACAGCAATAGAAACCCTAACTAAGAAAAAATTTGGTACCAGGTACTATGGAAAAATTTGGTACTAGGTACTGTGGTATTGCTGTGATAGGCCTGACCATATTTTTTTTCTTGGAAGAATTTGGGAACTTTGGAACTTTAGACTAGAAAAGCAATTGGACACTTTAAGTGGAGCTTAATGGGTCATACTGGTAGGAGCATGTACAACAGTGGTAATGAGGGTGATTTGAACAGTGGGGACCAAGGTCAAGAAGTTTCAGTAAAGAATAATATTAATATGTGGCTAAGAGATTATCCTTGTAGTATTTTGTTGAAGAATATGGCTGCTACACAGCAAGTCGCTGGATAGCTAAGCTCAGGCAGTGAAAGAAACCATTAAAAACAGAAAGCTGGGAAGGATGTAACTGAACAGGTGGCCATGCTCCAGCCTGCAGCAAGCAGCAAAACTTGGCAGAATGTCCACATGGTTCTGGATTTATAGTCAAGGGTAGAGGAAAGGGCTTATGGAATCCCCTTCTGGGGCTAAGGAAAGTCACTGAGGTTAGGCATGTGTCAGTGGTGTCCCTGAACAGAGGTCTAGAGATACTATTGTGTGAAGCTGTGGATCCCAAAATGCTGGAGATGCCAGAGCAGTGGGAAACCTGCTGAGGAAAGCTGTTAAGAGGGAGTTAAACCATCCCAAGAGAGAAGGGTAGAAGGGTGTTACAGTTGATAAAGCTGAAAAGAGTTGGAGATCTGAAGAACACTTTAGCAACACACATAGAGAGCAGTGTTTGGAGTTTGCTCTGCTGGATTTCAGTCTTGCTTTGGTCCAGTATTTCCTCACTATGCTCCTCTTCTTCCCTTTTGGAATAGTAATGCATATCCCATGCCATTGTACGTTGGAAATATATGATCTGCTTTTTCATTTTGATTTTATAGATGTTATAGTTAAGAGATTGCCAGGAGTCTCAGAAGAGATTTTATATTTGTACTTTTAAACAGTGTGGAGACTATGATAAACTATGGAGAGTTTTGAAGTTGGACTGAATGCATTTTTGCATTATGATATGGCTATAAGCCTTTGGGAGCCAGGGAGTGGAATGTGGTAGTTTGAATGAACATAACCCACTTAGGTCCATAGGGTAAGCTATTATTAAGAGATGGGGCCTTGTAGGAGTAGGTGTGACCTTGCTGGAAGAAGATTGTTGCAGAGGTAGGCTTTGTGGTTTCAAATAGTCAAGCCAGGCAGGGTGTCACTCTCTTCATGATGCCTAAGGACCTGGATGCAGAATTCTCAGATAATTCTCAGGTCATAATGTCTGCCTGTGCAATGCTATCCCTTCAAGCTTTAATGATAATGGACTAAACCTTTGAAATGTAAGCCATGCCCAATTAAACACTATCATTTGTAAGAATTGAGGGCATGAGGTCTTCACAGCAATAGAAACCTTAACTAAAAAACAAAGGTACAACATACCCTAATTTATGGGACACAATGAAAGCAGTGCTCAGAGGAAAATTTATAGCACTAAGTGCCTTCAAGAAGAAATTTGTAACATCTTATACAAGCAACTTAATGGCCTAACTGAAAATCCTAGAAAAACAAGATGTAGATACACCCAAGATGAACAGACAGCTGGAAATAATCAAAATTAGGGCTGAAATCAATCAATTAGAAAGAAATAAAAATATTCAAAGAATCAATGAAACAAAAAGCTGGTTCTTCGAGAAAATCAACAAGATAGACAAACCCTTAGCCAAACTAACTAAAAGGCAGAGAGAAACTATCCAAAGCAGCAATATCAGAAATGAAAAGGTGGACCTAACTTAAGATACTGAGGAAATCCAAACAATCATTAGGTCTTACTTCAAAAGCCTATGTGGCACAAAATTTGAAAATCTAAAAGAAATGGACAATTTTCTTGATAGAGTCCATCTACCTAAATTAAGTCAAGATCAGGTAGAAAGAATGAATAGCCCTATATCCCCCAAGGAAATCAAAACAGTCATCAACAGTTTTCCTTCCAAAAAAAAAAAAAAAAAAAAAAAAAAGCCCTGGGCCAGATGGTTTCAGCCCAGAATTCTACCAGACTTTCAAAGAAGTGCTAATTCCAATTATCTTCAAACTATTCCACAAAATAGAAACAGAAGGTACATTACCAAACTCATTCTATGAAGCCAGTGTCACCCTGATACCTAAACCACACAAAGACCCAACAACAACAAAGAGAATTTCAGACCTATCTCTCTTATGAACATCGATGCAAAAATACTGAATAAAATGCTTGCAAATCAAATCCAAGAACACATAAAAAATATCATTCATCATGACAAAGTAGGCTTCATACCAGGCATGCAAGAATGGTTCAATATACAGAAATCCATCAATGTAATCCACTACATAAACAAACTGAAGTAGAATAACCACATGATCATCACCTTAGATACCGAAAAAGCATTTGACAAAGTCCAAGATCCATTCATGTTTAAAGTCTTGGAGAGATCAGGAATACAAGACACATACCTGAACATAGTAAAGGCAATATACAGTAAGCCTATAGCCAACATCAAACCCAATGGGGAGAAACTCAAATCAATCCCACTGAAATCAGGGACAAGGCAAGGCTGTCCACTCTCTCCATATCTACTCAACATAGTACTTGAAGTCCTAGCTAGAGCAATAAGACAAGTAGAGGAGATCAATGGGATACAAATTGGAAAGGAAGAGGCCAAGGTTTCACTATTCACAGATGATATGATAATATACATGAGTGACCCCAAAAATTCAACCAGAGAATGCCTTCAGCTGATAAACAACTTCAGTAAAGTGGCTGGATACAAAATTAACTCAAAAAATCAGAAGCCCTCCTGTATACTCAAGACAAAAGGGCCGAGAAAGAAATCAGGGAAACAACACCCTTTACAATAGCCACTAATAACATAAAGTACCTTGGAGTGACTTTAACCAAGCAGGTGAAAGACCTGATTGAAAAAAAAATTAAGTCTCTGAAGAAAGAAATTGAGGAAGATATCAGAAAATGAAAGATCTACTGTGCTCATGGATCAGTAGGATTAATATAGTAAAAATGGCCATCCTGCCAAAAGCAATCTATAGATTTCACGCAGTTCCCATCAAAATACCAAGACAATTCTTTATAGAACTTGAAAGAAAAATTCTCAACTTCATATGGAGAAACAAAAACCCAGAATTTCCAAAATGATTGTGTACAACAACAGATCATCTAGAGGTATCTCCATCCCTGATCTCAAGCTGTACTACAGAGCAATAGTAATAAAAAGCATAGTACTGGCATAACAGCAGAAAGGTGGATAAATTGAACCAAATAGAAGACCCAGAAATAAACCCACACACCTATGACTACTTGATTTTTGACAAAGAAGACAAAACCATTCAATGGAAAAATTGAACGGCATCTTCAACAAATGGTGCTGGTCCAACTGTATGTGTACATGCAGAAAAAAGAAAATAGTTCCGTATTCATCACCCTGCACAAAACTAAAGTCCAAGTGGAACAAAGACCTCAACATAAAACCAGATACAGTAAATCGGTTAGAAGAAAAAGTGGGGAAGAGCCTTGAACACATTGACACAGAATACCAACAACACAGACTCTAAGAGCAACAATCGATAAATGGGACCTCATGAAACTGAAAAGCTTCTATAAAGCAAAAGTCATAGTCATCAGAAAAAACCAACAGCCTACCGACTGGGAAAAGATCTTCACCTACCCTATATCTGACAGAGGGCTGATATCCAGAATATATAAAGAACTAAAGAATTTAAAAAGCAATAAATCAAGCAATCCAATTAAAAAATGGGGTACGGAGCTAAACATATAATTCTCTGTAGAGGAATATAAAATGGCAGAGAAACACCTAAAGAGATGCTCAATGTCCTTAGCCATTAGAGAGATGCAAATCAAAACGACCATGAGATATCACCTTACACCAATCAGAATGGAAAAGGTTAAAAACTCAAGTGACAACACATGCTGGGGAGAGGTTTTGGAGAATTGGGAACCCTCCTCCATTGCTGGTGGGAATATAAACTTGTACAACCACTTTGGAAATCAATGTGGTGCTTTCTCAGACAATTAGGAATAGTGCTTCCTCAAGATCCAGCTATACCACTCCTGGGCATATACCCAAAAGAAGCTCAAGTACACAATAAGGACATTAGCTCAACCATATTTGTAGTGGCTTTATCCGTAATAGCCAGAACTTGGAAACAACACAGATGTCCCTATATTGAGGAATGGATACAGAAATTGTGGTACTTTTACACAGTGGAATACTACTCAGCAATTAAAAACAAGGAAATCATGAAATTTGCAGGCAAATGGTGAGATCTAGAAAAGATCATCCTGAGTGAGGTATCCCAGGAGCAGAGAGACACACACAGTCTATATACTCACTTATATAGACCTATAAGATATGATAAACATACTAAAATATTTGCACTGAAGAAGATAAACAAGAAATAGAACCCAGAGTAAAATGATCAATCCTCACTTAGAAAGACAAATGGGATGGACAGGGGAAGTAGGAGAAAAAAAGTAACAGGACAGAAGCCTACCACAGAGGGCCTCTGAAAGACTCTACCTATCAGTGTATCAAAGCAGATGCCGAGACTCATAACCAAACCTTTGGCAGAGTGTAGGGAATCATATGAAAGAAGGGGTATTTAGTACCTCAGAGGACAGGAGCTCCACAAGGACAAGTATATCTGGGCACGGGGGCCCTCTATAAGACTGTTTCTTCCAACCAAGGACTATATAAGTATATAACCTAGAACCCCTGCTGGGATGTCGCACATGGTTGCTCAGTAACCAAGTGGTTTCCCTGCTAAGGGAGGAACAGTCCTGCTAGGCCACAGAGGAGGACATTGCAGCCAGTCCTGATGAGACCTGATAAGCTAGGGTTAGATGGAATGGGAGGAGGACCTCTCCTAGCAGTGGACTTGGAAAGGGACAGGGAGGATTTGAGAAAGGGAGGGTGGGATTGGGAAGGAATGAGAGAGGAGGCTATGCCTTGGATACAAAGTATACAACCTGTGATTAATATAAAAAATAAAAATTAATTAAAAAAGAAAAAAAGAAGAAACCTTAAGAAATTAAGTAATATAAAGTATATTTTAATACACAGATGTTTGGTTGCATCAGTTATCTGCTAGAAGTGAAATGAGAAACCCATTTTCTAAAATATTATTGATGGATTGATTGGTTATAATAATTTTTTGATTAAAGTTTTATTTTTATATTAATAACAGTTTATTTTAACTTGGTATCCCAGCTGTAGCCCCCTCCATCTTTCCCTCCTAGTCCTACTCTCCCTATCTCAACTCCTCCCAAGCCCCTCTTCAGGTCCACTGAAAGGTAAGGTCCTCCTCACTTTCCATCTGAACCTATATCATCAGGGTCCTTTTGATTTGCATTTCCCTGATAACTAAGCATTTGATTTAACTTGATCATTTCTTTAAGTGGTTTTCTGTCATTCGCTATTCCTCTATTGAGAATTCTCTGTTAAGTTTTGTATCCCACTTTTTAATTGGATTACATGGTTTATTGGTGTTTAACTTCTTGAGTTCTTTATATATTCTGGATATTAGCCCTCTGTCAGATGTACTTTGTTGAAGATCCTTTTCCAGTCTATAGGCTTGCATTTTGTGTTGATGACATAAGCTTTTTTTTTTACATAAGCTTTTCAGTTTCATGAGGTCCCATTTATTGATTGTTGATCTTAGAGCCTGTGCTGTTGGTGTTCTGTTCAAGAAGTTGTCTCCTATGTCAATAAGTTCAAGGCTTTCCCCAATTTTTCTTCAAACAGATTTAGTGTGTCTCGTTTTATGTTGAGGTCTTTGATCCACTTGGATTTAGTTTTGTTCAGGGTGAAAAATATGCATCTATTTGAATTTTCTACATGTGGATATCCAATTAGAGAAGCACCATTTGTTGAAGATTCTGTCTATTTCCATTGTATGGTTTTGGCATCTTTGTCAAAATACAAGTATCTCTACATGTGTGGGTAATTTCTGGGTCTTCTATTTGACTCCATTGATCAACCAGTCTCTTTCTATGCCACTACCTTGCTGTTTTTATTAGTGTTGCTCTACAGTACAGCTTGAGATCAGAGAGAGAGAGATAACTACGGAAGATCTTTTTTTTTTTGTGCAGGTGTGTTTTAGCTATTCTGGATTGTTTTGTTTTTCCATGTAAAATTGAGAATTGTTCTTTCTAGTTCAAAAAATAATTTTGTAGGAAATTTGGTGGGAATTATATAAAATCTGTAGATTGTTTTTGGCTGGATGGCCATTTTCACTATGTTAATCTTACAGATCCATGAGCATGGGAAATCTTTCTATCTTCTGACATTTTCATTCAAGTCTTTCACTTTCTCGGTTCGAGTCACATCACAGTACTTTATGTTATTTGTGGCTATTTTGAAGGGTGCTGTATTACTAAGTTCTTTCTCATCCCTTTCGTCTTTTGTATACAGAGGGCTTCAGATTTTTTTTTTTTTAGTTAATTTTGTATCTAGCCACCTTGCTGAAGGTGTTTATCAGTTGTAGGATTTCTCTTTCAGAAGTTTTGGGTTCCCTTATATATACTATCATACAATCTGAAAATAGTGATACTTTGACTTCTTCATTTCTGATTTGTATCCCCTTGATCGCCTTTAATTGTCTTATTTCTCTACCTAGGACTTCAAGTACCTGTGCTGAAGAGATTGGGAGAGAGTGGGCAGCCTTGCCTTGTCCCTGATTTCAGTCTGAGTGATTTAAGATTCTCTCTGTTTAGTTTGCTGTTGCTATAGGCTTGATGTATATTGGCTTTACTTTGTTTATGTATGTGCCTTGTATCCCTGATCTCTCGAAAACTTTAAACATGAATGGGTGTTGGATTTTGTCAAATGCTTTTTCAGCATCTAAGGAGATGATCGTGTGTGTGTGTGTGTGTGTGTGGTGTGTATGTGGGGGTGTGTTTCATTCAGTATATTTATATGGTGGATTACATTTCTGGATTTTCATATGTTGAACCACCCCTACATTCCTTGGATGAAGTCTACTTGGTCATGAGGGATATCTTTGATGTGTTCTTGGATTCTGTTTGCGAGTATTTTACTGAGTATTTTGGGATCAATGTTCATAAGGGAGAGTGTTCTGAAGTTCGGTTTCTTTTTTATTTTTATTATTAGTTACATTTTATTAAGTCTCTATCCCAGCTGTTTCCTGCTCCCTCATTCTCTCCCAATCCCACTCTCCCTCCCTCATCTCCTCCCTGCCCCTTTCCAATTGGTTACTGAGCTACTACAGGCTACATCCAAGCAGAGGTTCTAGGTTATATTTATACATGGTCCTTGGTTGGAGCATCAGTCTCACAAAAGACCCCTGTGCCCAGACATATTTGGTCCTTGTGTAGCTCCTATACTCTCCATGTCATACTAACTCCCCCTTCTTTCATATGATTTCCTGCACTCTGCACAAAGCTTGGTTATGAGTCTTAGTATCTGTTTTGATACACTGTTAGGTTCTTTCATATGATTTCCTGCACTCTGCACAAAGCTTGGTTATGAGTCTTAATATCTGCTTTGATACACTGTTAGGTAGAGTCTTGCAGAGGCCCTCTGTGGTAGGCTCCTGTCCTGTTACTTGTTTTTTTCTTACATCCAATGCACATCCCATTTGTCTTTCTAAGTGAGGATTGACCATCTTACCCTGGGTCTTCTTTCTTGTTTATCTTCCTTAGGTGTATAGGTTTCATTATGTTTATCATATCTTATAGGTCTATAAAAGTGCATATATACCATGTGTGTCTTTCTCCTTCTGCGATACCTCACTCAGAATGATCTTTTCTAGGTCCCACCACTTGCCTGCAAATTTCGTGATTTCCTCATTTTTGATTGCTGAATAGTATTCCATTGTGTAAAAATATCACAATTTCTGTATCCATTCCTCCGTTGATGGACATCTGGGTTGTTTCAAGGTTCTGGCTTTTACAAATAAAGCTGCTACAAACATGGTTGAGCAAATGTAAAGTTCTCTTTCTGTGTTGGGATTTTGTGAGGTTTAGGTATCAAGGTAACTGAGAATGAGTTTCATAATGTTCCTTCTGTTTCTATTTTGTGGAATAGTTTAAAGTATTGATATTAGTTCTTCTTTGAAGCTCTGGTAGAATTCTGCACTGAAATCATCTGGGCCTGTTTGTTTGTTTTGTTTTGGTTGGGAGACTTTTGATGACAGCTTCTATTTCCTTAGAGGATATACAACTATATATTTACTTGATCTTGATTCAGCTTTGCTAATTTGACTCTTTCATGAAAATTGTCCATTTCATTTAAATTTTCAAATATTGTTGCAAGTAAGTTTTTGAAGTAGGACTGAATGATTGTTTGGATTTCCTCAGTGTCTACCCCTTTTTTATTTTTAATTTTGTTGATTTGGATAGTGTCTCTCTGCCTTTTAATTAGTTTGGTTAAGGCTTTTTCTATCTTGATTTTCTCAAAGAACAAGCTCTTGTTTTTGTTGATTCTTTAAATTGTTCTCTTTGTTTCTAAATTATTGATTTCAGCCTTGAATTTTTGAGAATGACAAATTTACCAGTTCTTCTCTAATTTTCAAAATACATTGCAAGTGATCAAATTGATGAAGACATGAACAAACAGTACTAAATTGATTCCTACAACATTTGAGTGAATGTTAATATGGTAGATTGTATAGAGGTATGTGTCCAAAATAAAGTATGTGTTTCCTATTTTGTGAAAGTGTACTAGGAACATTTTTGTTTTCTTGTTTGTTTAGTTAGTTTAGTTTTTTTTTTTTTTTTTTTTTTTTTAAGAGCAGTTTTCTGTGTAGCTTTGGCTGTTTTGGACTCTCTTTTTAGACCATGTTGGTGTTGAATTCACAGAGGTCTGCCTGCTTCTATCTCCCTGAGTGGTTGGCTCAAAGGCATGTACAACCACACTCTTAATTTGATAAAAATCCTGACCCTGAATCTGAAGAAACTTTTTATTCAATGATTTTTCAAGAGAATGATTCAGATATTTCAGAAATCACATTGTCAGAAGGCATAGTTTCATTTCATTCCTCAATGTGTTTGTGCACAGTACTAAAAATATAGAAAGCATGGTTCTGTTTTAAAAGTCAGTATGTCTTAGATATTTTGATAGTTTCAAAATAAAGTCAACACATAAGACCTATGTTTGGGTTGGGTTTTCAGCAAATTATTCTACCCTTAATGTGATGTGTGTCTATACATGTGAGTGTGCATATGTGTGTGTGCATGTGTTTGTGTTTGTGTCTGTGTGTATGTGTGTGTAGGTGCTAGCTGTTTAAAAAGTCCCGAAGAACTGCTTATATCTGCTTTCGTATTTCCCAACACTGGGATTATAGCTGATCGTCATTATTCCAAAATTTTATATGGATGTTATGAATCCAAACTTAGATCCTTATGATTGTGCAATAACCCACTGAGCCTTTTCCCTAAAAATAATCTTTTAATATTTTAAAGGTAACATTTTATACATTTTACATGCTATATGTTTTAAATTTGTTGTAATTTTAGAAATGTGATAGACTGAGTCTAAGCATTAATATGAATCATTAGGAAGAACACTGAAATTAAATGGGATTAAGAAAACTGTAGCATACCAAGAAGGCACTTTCTACTCTCTGCACTACAGTATGTAAGATCTCTCTAATGTTAAGCAAACAGATTAACTACAAGCTGTTGAAAATGAACAAATAAATGCATAAGTAAGGGCAAGGATATGAAATGTTACATGTTTAGAGGTTCTCTTCTTATTTTGTTTATTTCATTGTGTCTTTGAAGATTATCGTGCTATGAATCAAATGTTTGCTAGAAAAGTAAAACTATTCTCAAAATATCTGAGGTGAGATTAAAATATAAATATAGGACTAATTGTACTAAAAAACTCATGGTATATAATTTAATGAAAGTGAGGTTGTTATTTTGTGATTTTTTGAAACCTATGTTGGCCTGTGATAGAATGATGCCAAGGTCAATTTATTTCAGTTTTATTTTTTTTAATTTTTATGATTGCGATGATATAATGATGCATCCCTGATGCATGTAATTGTTAAAAATGGTAGCAATTATCTAAATAGATATCTTTGTACATCATTCAGTTATAATGAGGCAGGAGAACACTCTCTATAGGTAATAAGGAAAGGCTCATAATGAAAACTACAAGTTGCTTACATCTTGTAATTAATTAATGTTAGAGTTAAGAGGATGTTAGAGTTAAAGTGGTAATATGAAGAACAATAGTGCTGAAAAGCAAAGAACATTGAGCATATTGTAGCCCAGATGATTTGGTAAGTCAGTCCTATTGGCAGGCTTGCTAGCTAGCCTTTATAAGATCTTCTTTAATCCCTTGAGGAGGCAGATGTAAAATATTATGTTTTCATATGTTGTCACTTGTAAGGCAGCTCACTGAAACAGATAAAACTGTAAATAAAGATTTCTTATTAAACTAATAGGAAGCTTCAAGACCATCCTACACACAAGGTGCTAAATATGAGGTAAATGAGAAAGACTTCAGTTACATCTTGGTAGTTATGCTGGAGTTCAATCTTTGTCGTGGAAAAGCTATAAGATGATTATGCAAATGTTAGAAAAAGGAGAGCATAGCACATGTAACAGTGCATGAGATGTTTGCAGGGTCAAAGGACAGCTGGCTATGTAACTAATAACAACAAGGCAGTCAAGATCAATAGCCAAAAAAGCAGAAGTCAGAAATGGACAGAAGTAGGCTTCAAATACCCTTAAGTGAACATGGCAGTGCATGATCACATTCTTGGTTGGGCGAGTGGGACATGCACAGAGTTTGTGGTGGTCTCTCTATTGACTCAGAGCATGATAATGCAGAAGACCAATCAATCTCATGACAACTTCCATGGCCTTTTGCTTAATTCCTACCCATGTCCTTCATAATCCCTACAAACTTAAGTTTCCTATATTTGGACCTCTTCTATTCTTGAAAGTTCTCTCACTCCCTTAATTTTTCATGTTTCTTCAATTTCAAGTTACTTTTCTGTAACTCCCTTTAATATAGCTTTATTTTTCATTCTCCCAGCAGATCTTTAATTTTCATTGGCATGAGATAGTAGCCTCAGAAGTCATTGTCCTAGGTTGATTCTTGGTGGCTTTGAGTATTATACAGTATCTTTTGTCCTTAGGCCAAGCACAGCTGAGTATAGAAAAGTCTCATCGCACAAAACAAAACAAAACAAAACAAAACAAAAAACACAACAAAATAAAACACTTCTGCTCTTAGAAGTCCCACAAATCCTCAAGCTAAACAAATATAACCTGCTCTTGGGACCCTTTTTCTCCTCCTGGTTTTCTTTTTCCAGCCTTGAAATGAGGGTTTGTGCCTAGTCTTACTGCATCTTTTTATGCTGTGTTCAGGTAAATGAATCTGGGGGGAGAGAAAATGAGGGAAGGATAGTAAACATGTGTAACCGTGATATTGACATTGATGGAGCTATGGTGGAAAACAGTACCATCGCCATATGAATACTCTTGCAACTCTTTTGTAAGCACATGCCTCCATACTGAATAATAGAGATGTATCATAGTCCAAATTATCTTATAAGAGTCAATCTCTAAAAATGCCAGTGCCAGTAGACTTGTTTGCTAGATACCATAAGGTACCGCCCAAATTAAAGTTGATTTTTAAAATTCTGTCATTCTGATATATGTCTATTTGTATTTTATGTATCTTAATATTTCATTTTAATTTCTATGTTGTTTAATGTTTAGTGCCAAGCATCTTTTAAAATATGTATTTATATAACTATCTGTGTATTATTTATAGCAAAATGTTGCTTTATGTCTTTTCCCATTATCAAGCTGGATTGTATTTTTCTGTTCACATTACAGAGTCCTTCATATGTTTTAGAACAAACTAATTGTGGTTGGTGAAAAATTACCTTTCAAAAAGTACCTATATCCTAGCACCTTTCCACTTCCCCATATATGGCAATAAAGGGGGATATGAGAAATTATCTCAGGAAAAGCACCCATATTAGAGAAGCTTTCCACATTCCCATGTATGGCAATAAAAAGTGACATTTTGTTGCTCTAATAAAGGGATTTGAGACACAGAGATTGTTTTAGACTATGCAAGAAAACTTTAAATAAAATTACATGTTTCGTTTTTAAAAGGAACTAGAACACAATTTCAGAACGATAATAATAAATAGGGGCTAAGGGTTTGGCTCAATGTTTAGTACCTATCTAACATGTGCCTACTCATACAATAGTGGCATGACTTTCTCTCTCTCTTTCTCTTTTTTGAGAAAGGGTCTTGCTGTCTAACCTGGAACTTACTATGTAGGCGAGACTGAACTCAGTACCACAGAGATCCAATGGCTTCCACTTCCTGAGTGCTGGGAAGTGTGTGACAGCTCTTCTGGCCATGGCAACTTTTTGATTAAATTTGAGGCCTTATCCACAGAAAGGAGTTCATGCTTGATACTGTAAACTTGGTCAAATTTTGTTAATAAATGGATGTGGTGTCAAACTACTAGCTAAATATCTATGCTTATAATTATAAGTGCTTAAGTTCAGCATTTTTCAGTGACAGTTTTGCTTGCAGTTGGTGACAGTTAATACACAAACTCACAGTCAAAGCGCTGACTGTTGAGTTCTCAGTCCTAAATGGAACACATGAATCATCCACTCTAAAGCTCAGTGAACAATGGAGAATAATAGAAATTAGGGCAAAAAGATGTAGGAGCTGTCCAGTGGTGAGACATGTTGCAAAACAGTATCTTCTGGACATGACATGGTTGTTACTTACACTTATGAATGCACAGAAGTTGTGGTTCTTTGCACAAGGCTACACAAGATTGGGGTGGTCAACATTCCATCATGTACAGGGCCCATCCCACCATCATGAAACTCTATTCCTCATTGATTACCTATTGAAGTTATTAGTTGCTAGGAAAAGGAATGTTCTTTCTTTTCAGTGGTATAGTCACCCATCTTCCAGTCAGTACCCCTACTCATGCTCATACAATGGAACATAATTAAAGTTTCCTCAGTGTTGGGATTACAGGTATGCATTACATGCCTGGCTGTTCATCATATTCAGGTCTTCACACTTGCACAGAAAATGTTTCCAACCCAATAAAATATTATTTTAAAATTTAATTATTTTAAAATTTATGTATCCATATGTGTTCTTGTTTGTATGTGTACTGTGAGTGTGCAGATATCCAAGAGGATGACAGATATAATGGAATTTGAATGGTAGGCAGTTATGGGCCAACATGATCCTCTGCAAAAGCAGCAAGTGCTATTAAGTCGTGAGCCATCTCTGCAGCCCACAAGAATGCATTTTTAAGTTTTTTTTTTTATAGAAGCTACTGAAAACTAAACACACTATATTTTATTATTTTTTTTCTCCAGAATTATGAGAAAAAATGTTTTCAATTCCCCTAGTGAGTGTTTCTGAGTTTTGGTGACTTTTGAGAATTAATAAAGAATAATGTGATGTTTGTTGTTTTGAACAGGTGTTGTGAGTGACTGTCCCCAAAGACAAGTAACTGCCATCTTGGGAGTAAAGCTCCCTTTGCAAAGGAATCATCCCAGCTGGGCTTGTTGGTTATTTATGTTCTCTCATGGAGTGATAAGAGTCAGGTTAAAATGATAACTATGACAATTACATTATATGAATTACATGCAAATTACCTTTTGGAAAAGTGATTATGGCATGAACATCTGCTCTTACCACTGCCATGCATTTTATTGAAAATACTAATGACAGACAAAAGGCATGTCTTTTAACTGACATATACAACATAAAGATAAATTGTGCATATTAATGGTGAAACTTGTGATGTGTCAATACATTTATATATTGTGCAAGTTTTAATTAGATTCTATATCTATCTATCTATCTATCTATCTATCTATCTATCTATCTATCTATCTTTGAAGACATTATGTTTTTATGAAAAAAGCATGGAAAACCTTTTCTTCTACCTTACTGAAATTTGCATCACATTATTATCCATAACCATCTGACCATGCAATTCTGTCACAGAACCTCTTATTCCTAACTTGCCATATTATCTTTATTCTTTTTTTAAAATTTTTTATTAATTACACTTTATTCATTTTGTATCCCCCCATAAGCCCCTCCCTCCTCCCCTCCCGATCCCACTCTCCCTCCCCTTTCTGCATGCATGACACTCCCCAAGTCCACTGATAGGGAAGGTTCTCCTCTCCTTTCTGATCTTAGTCTATCAGTTCTCATCAAAAGTGGCTGCATTGTCCTCTACCGTGGCCTGGTAAGGCTGCTCCCCCCTCAGGGGGAGGTGATCAATGAGCAGGCCAATCAGATTATGTCAGAGGCAGTCCCTCTTTCCATTACTATGTAACCCACTTGGACACTGAACTGCCATGGGCTACACCTGTGCAGGGGTTCCAGGTCATCTCCACGAATAGTCCTTGGTTGGAGTATGAGTCTCTGGGAAGTTCCCTGTGTTCTTTATTCTTAGGGGGACAGAATTGAGAGTTGCCTTTAGGCATCATTGCTATAGACAGAGGAGCCCACTTAATCACTGAATGTGGGTTTTCTACGAAATCCATGCCTTGATATGTTTGATTTTCACATATATTCATTGGTGGTGCTGAATTGCAAGCTTCTTCAGGACACAGCTAAGAATATATGAACTTTTGAGGAATCACTGCTACATCATTCCTTCAAGTATTGAATTTTCTTGTCAGTTTAACATCTTCTTAGCACTGTCAAAATCTTTAAAGTGTTTGATAGTATTTTAAGGTGTATAGCAGAGATAAGTGAATCTACTCTATTTTGTCCTTGAACCATGCAGTTTTAAATATTATACAACAATGCTGGGTTTTTCTTAAAGGATGTGCTTAGGCTACATAATTATTACCATGGAATATATGGGTTTTGAAATTATTTTGCAGAGGTGACTGTGGGTAGAGACTAGTAATTCTGTTGTATGTAAAGAAAATGGGCATAGGGATGAAAGCTGAGAGTGCAAACAGCTGTGCTTAGAGTATTTTCCCCGAGGAAATGGGTACGATAGTGAAGTATTAACTATTTATATGAAAAGTATGCCCTTGAACAATTTGCCAGCCTCTATGCAGAAATAGTCTTAAATCTTTTGAGAAATATCTGTGTGATATTCTTTGACGTACTGCATCAGTCAGTTGTGGATTATGAACCTTAAAATTCTGAAGCATACTTTTCTCTTTTTAGAGAGTTAAAGATGACATAGATGGGTATCAGAAAGTGGCTACAGAACAGAAAAAAAAATTAGTTAAAGAAAAAGAGGCCATGAATTAGGGAAAGTGGGGGACTGTGTTAACATGAAAGGTTTTGAAGCGTGGAAAGGGATGAAAGAAATGACATAATTCTATTATAATCTCAAAAATATGTACAAAAATATAATAATACTCTAAGAGATACACTAAACAGATGGGGGAAAGTCCACAAGACTCTACCTTGTGATGAAAAAATACTATTGACAGGAAAAGAGAGAGAGAGAGAGAGAGAGAGAGAGAGAGAGAGAATCCACGTTCTCCAGGGACAAGGTCCCTAATATGTTATCCAATTCCAAGTGATCAGCCTTGAACACATGTCTATATCATCAATACAAAATGAGATCACTAAATTTTATGTATCATGAATCTGAGAGTGAATTGTGGGAAGAAACATGAAAGAAGTTGAAGAAAGGAACAATACAGGTTGTGATGATATATAATACAGTCTACTTGTGCATAAATTTTTCAAAAAGTAAAAATTTAAACAGAATATTTCACAATTTAAGTTATGAGCTCTTAAATGTAGTTGCACATTTTGTCATTTATGGTTGTCTCTGCTGTACCATGTTCAACATACTAAGACAAAATACCAAATATAATACTTTATTTCATCCTAAAATTCCTTGTCTATATACACAAAGTCCTGCAGTTTCCATTTTATTAGATTAATAAGTGTATGAACTTTACCAAACTTAACAGTGTATGTTTATTTGGATTAGGAAATTGATGGTAACACACACACACACACACACACACACACACACACGTGTGTGTGTGTGTGTGTGTGTGTATCCATTCTGAGAATGACATTTCTCAGTGCTGTCTACTTTGAAGATTTAAAAAAAATGGAAATAGAGCCCAAATGAGACTACTACCCATTACCATTACCATGATAGATCTTCAAAAAGTTTGTAGTTCCAAAGGAGGAAGAAAATAATATCAGTAATATAGCAATTATAGGAACAAAAAAAAAAGCAATGTTTTTCTAGACATCCGAGGAAAACATTGAATACCACAAACTAACAGGTGAAGGAAATAAAGTGGTTCAAGATCTGATCATCGAAATGGAAAAATTAAGGAAAATACAAGCTAAGGAAATGATAGCTAAGGAGAACTTACAGTAGAAAATAGAGAAGTAAGCATAACAGACTACAAGAAATGGAAGAAAATATCTCAGGTGTTGAAGACACAATGGAAGAAACTGATGTATCCATCAAAGAAAATGATAAATCTAAAAAATTCCTGACACAAACTATCCAAGACATCAAAGACAACATGAAAAGACAAAACTTATGAATAACAGGAATAGAGGGAAAGAAGATTCCTGTCTCCAAGGCTCAGCAAATATTTTCAACAAAATCATAAAAGCAAATTCCGCAATTTAAAGGAGTGGCCTATAAGCATACAAGAGTCTTACAGAACACCTAATAAATTAGACCAGAAAACAAAATCCTCCTGTCACATAATCAAAACTGTAAATACTCAGAACAAAGAAAAACTACTAAGAGCTGCAAGAAAAAAAGTCCAAGTAACACATAATGGCAAACACATCAGAATCACAGCTGACTTCTAAACAGAGACTATGAAAGCCAGAAGGACCTGGACAGATATATATGCAGAGACTAAAAGAACACAGATGACAGCTCAGTCTACTATACCCAGCAAAATTCTCAATCATCATAGATGATAAAAACAAGATATTCAACCACAAAAACAAATTTAAACAGTACCTACCCACAAATCCAGCCTTTCAGAAAACACAAGAAGTAAAAATTACAACCCAATAAAGCTAACTATATCCAGGAAAAACAGACGAAATAAATAACTTCGCTTAGCTAAACTAAAAGTAGCCGAGCACAAAAACACAATACCACAGTCAAGATCAAAATAAAAGTATCTATTAGTCACTGGTCAATGATCTCTCTCCATAACAATGGACTCAACTCTCCAATAAAAAGACACAGACTAATAGAATAGATGCATAAATAAGACCCAACAGTCTGTTGTATTCAATAAACACCCTAAGTCACAAAGAAAGACATTATCTGAGAGTAAATGACAGGAAGATGGTTTTCCAAGCAAATGGACATCAGAAGCAAGCAGAGGTAACCATTCTAATACTCAATAAAATAGATTTTCAACCAAAATTAATCGAAAGAGATGGGAAGGTCACTTCGTACTAATCAAAGGAAAATTCCATCATGAATGCATCACATTTCTGAACATCTCTGCCCCAAATAAAAGGGCACCTACATTAGTAAAAGAAGCATTAATAAAACTTAAACCACATATAGATCCCCTCAAATTTATAGTAGGAGATTTCAGCACCCCACTCTCATCAAAGGACAGGTCAGCAAAAAAGAAACTAAACAAAACAAACAAACAAACAAAAAAAAACAATGACACTAATAGAAGACATGAATTAAACTGTCTTAACATACAGCAACAGAACTCTTTTTTTAACTTTTATTAATTACACTTTATTCATTTTCTATCCCCCCATAAGCCCCTCCCTCCTCCACTCCAGGTCCCACCCTCTCCCCCTTTCTGCATGCATGCCCCTCCCCAAGTCCACTGACAAGGGAGGTCCCCCTCTCCTTCTTTCTGATCTTAGTCTATCAGTTCTCATCAGAAGTGGCTGCATTGTCAGGGTTCTAGGTTATCTCCATGAATAGTCCTTGGTTGGAGTATGAGTCTCTAGGAAGTTCCCTGTGTTCAAATTTTCTTGTTTTGTTGCTCTCCTTATGGAGTTCCTGTCCTCTCCAGCTCTTGCTATTTCCCACTTCTTACATAAAATTCCATTCACTCTGCTGGTCAGTTGGCCATCAGGCTCAGCATTTGCTTTGACAGTCTGCACGGCAGAGGCTTTCAGAGGCCCTCTGTGGCAGGTTCCTAGGTTGTTTCCTGTTTTCTTCTTCTGGCTTTCAGAGGCCCTCTGTAGCAGGTTCCTAGGTTGTTTCCTGTTTTCCTTTTCTTCTGATGTCCATCCTCTTTGCCTTTCAGGATGGAGATTAAGCATTTTTAGTTAGGGTCCTCTCTTTTGCTTAGTTTGTTGACATGTATAGATTTTAAGTGGGTTTATTCTATGTTGTATGTTTATATGAGTGAGTATATACCATGTGTATCTTTTTGCTTCTGGGACAACTCACTCAGGATGATCATTTCCAGGTCCCATCATTTACCTGCAAATTTCATGATTTCCTTATTTTTCATTGCTGAGTAATACTCCATTGTATAGATGTAGCACATTTTCTGCATCCATTCTTCAGTTGAGGGGCATCTGGGCTGTTTCCAGCTTCTGGCTATTACAAATAAAGCTGCTACAAACATGGTTGAGCAAATGTTCTTTTTGTGTACTTGAGCCTCTTTTGGGTATATGCCTAGGAGTGGAATGGCTAATCTTGAGGAAGCACTATACCTAGTTGTTTGAGAAAGCGCCAGATTGATTTCCAGAGTGGTTGTATAAGTTTACATTCCCACCAGCAGTGGAGAAGGGTTCCCCTTTCTCCACAACCTCTCCAACATGTGTTGTCACTTGAGTTTTTGATCTGGGCCATTCTGATGGGTGTAAGGTGAAATCTCAGGATTGTTTTGAATTGAATTTCCCTAATGGCTAATGAGGTTGAGCATTTCTTTAAGTGCTTCTCTGCCATTCGATATTCCTCTACAGAGAGTTCTCTGTTTAGCTCTGTTCCCCATTTTTTAAGTGGATTACTTGGTTTGCTGCTTTTCAGCTTCTTTAGTTATTTATATATACTGGATATGAGTCCTCTGTCAGATAAAGGGTTGGTGAAGATTCTTTTCCAAACTGTAGGTAGTCGCTTTGTTTTGATGACAGTGTCCTTTGCTTTCCAAAAGCTTTTCAAGTTCATGAGGTCCTACATTTATTGATTGTTGCTCTTACAGCCTGTGTTGTTGGTGTTCTGTTCTGGAAGTTTTCTCCTCTACCAATGAGTTCTAGGGTATTCCCCACTTTTTTTTTCTAGCCGATTTAATGTGTCTAGTTTTATGTTGAGGTCTTTGATCCACTTGGACTTCAGTTTTGTGCAGGGTGATAAGTATGGATCTATTTTCATTTTTCTACCTGTAGACATCCAGTTGGACAAGCACCATTTGTTGAAGATGCTATCTTTTTTCCATTGTATGGTTTTGGCATCTTTGTCAAAAATCAGGTGTCCATAAGTGTGTGGGTTTATTTCTGGGTCTTCTGTTCGGTTCCATTGATCCACCATTCTGTTTCTTTGCCAGTACCATGCAGTTTTTATAACTGTTGCTCTATAGTACAGCTTGAGATCAGGGATGGAGATACCTCCAGAAAATCTTTTATTGTAGAGGATTGTTTTAGAAATTCTGGGTTTCTTGTTATTCCATATGAAGTTGAGAATTTTTCATTCCAGGTCTGTAAAGAATTGTGTTGGTAATTTGATGGGAATTGCATTGAATCTGTAGATTGCTTTTGGTAAGATGGCCATTTTTACTATGTTAATCCTGCCAATCCATGAGCATGGGAGATCTTTCTATCTTCTGATATCTTCTTCTAATTCTTTCTTCAGAGACTTGAAATTTTTTTCATACAATTCTTTGACTTGCTTGGTTAGGGTTATTCCAAGGTACATTATGTCATTTGTGGCTATTGTGAAGGGTGTTCTTTCCCTAATTTCTTTCTCAGCCCTTTTGTCTTTTGTATACAGGAGTGCTACTGATTTTTTTTTTTGAGTTAATTTTGTATCCAGCCACTTTGCTGAAGGTGTTTATCAGCTGTAGGAGTTCCCTGGTAGAGTTTTGGGGGACACTCATGTATACTATCATATCATCTGTAAATAGCGATAATTTGACTTCTTTCTTTCCCATCTGTATCCGCTTTATCTCCTTCAACTGTCTTATTGCTCTAGCAAGGACTTCCAGCACTATGTTGAAGAGATATGGAGAGAGTGGGCAGTCTTGTCTTGTCTTGATTTCAGTGGGATTGCTTTAAGTTTCAGTTTAATGTTGGCTATAGTCTTGCTGTATATCGCCTTTACTATGTTTAGATATGTGCCTTGTATCCCTGATCCCTCCAGTACTTTAAACATGAATGGATGTTGGATTTTGTCAAATGCTTTTTCAGCATCTAGGGAGATTATCATGTGTTTTTTTTTTTTTCTTTCAGTTTGTTAATATGGACTTCCAGCACTATGTTGAAGAGATATGGAGAGAGTGGGCAGCCTTGTCTTGTCCCTGATTTCAGTGGGATTGCTTTAAGTTTCTCTCTGTTCAGTTTGATGTTGGCTATAGGCTTGCTGTCTATAGCCTTTACTATTTTTAGATATGTGCTTTGTATCCCTGATCTCTCCAATACTTTAAACATGAATGGATGTTGGATTTTGTCAAATGCTTTTTCAGCCTCTAGGGAGATGATCATGTGGTTTTTTTTTCTTTCAGTTTGTTAATATGGTGGATCACATTGATGGATTTCCATATATTGAACCACCCCTGCATACCTGGGATGAAGCCTACTTGGTCATAGTGGAAAATTTCTTTGATGTGTTCTTGTATTCGGTTTGCAAGTATTTTGTTACGTATTTTTGCATCAATGTTCATAAGGGAGATTGGCCTGAAATTCTCTTTCTTTGTTGAGTATTTGTGAGGTTTAGGTACCAAGGTGACTGTGGCTTTATGGAATGAGTTTGGTAATATTCCTTCTGTTTCTATTTTGTGGAATAGTTTGAAGAGAATTAGAGTTAGCTCTTCTTTAAAGGTCTGGTAGAATTCTGCACTGAAGCCATCTTGTCCTGGACTTTTTTTGGATGGTAGACTTTTGATGACTGCTTCTATTTCTTTGGCGGATATGGGACTATTTAATTGATTTACCTGGTCCTGATTCAGCTTTGGTAAGTCAAATCGATCAAGAAAATTGTCCATTTCATTTAGATTTTCCAATTTTGTGGCATATTGACTTTTGAAGTAAGTCCTAATTATTGTTTGGATTTCCTCAGTATCTGTAATTAGGTCCCCCTTTTCATTTCTGATTTTGTTGATTTGGGTGGTGTCTCTCTGCCTTTTAGTTAGCTTGGCTAAGGGTTTGTCGATCTTGTTGATTTTCTCAAAGAACCATCTCTTGGTTTCATTGATTCTTTGAATTGTTTTATTTGTTTCTAATTGATTGATTTCAGCCCTGAGTTTGATTATTTCCAGCCGTCTACCTCTTTTTGGTGTGTCTGCTTCTTCTTTTTCTAGGGTTTTTAAGTGGGCCATTAAGTTGCTTGAATGAGCTGTCTCGAATTTCTTCTTGAAGGTCCTTAGTGCTATGAACTTTCCTCTTAGCACTGCTTTCATTGTGTCCCACAAGTTTGGGTATGTTGTGTCTTCATTTTCATTGAGTTCTAAGAAGACTTTAATTTCTTTCTTTATTTCTTCCCTGACCCAGCTGTAACAAGTTTCCATGTGTGTGTAGGCTTTTTGTTATTCCTTTGTTGTTGAGGTCCAGCTTTATTCCATGGTGATCAGACAAGATACAAGGGATTATTTCAATCTTCTTGTATCTGTTGAGGTTCGCTTTGTGACCAACTAGATGGTCTATTTTGGAGAAGGTTCCATGAGGTGCTGAGAAAAAGGTAAATTCTGTTGTGTTTGGGTGTAAGGTTCTGTAAATGTCTGTTAGGTCCATTTGATGCATAACCTCTGTTAGAAATATTGTTTCTTTGTTTAATTTCTGTTTAGTTGACCTGTCCTTTGTTGAGAGTGGGCTGTTGAAGTCTCCCACTATTAGCGTGTGGGGATCTATGTGTGGTTTAAGTTTTATCAATGTTTCTTTCACAAATGTGGATGCCCTTGTATTTGGGGCATAGATGTTCAGGATTGTGATGTCTTCTTGGTGGAATTTTCCCTTGACGAGTATGAAGTGTCCTTCCCCATCTCGTTTTATTAATTTTGGTTGAAAATCTATTTTATCAGATATTAGAATGGCTACTCCTGCTTGCTTCTTGCATCCATTCGCTTGGTAAGCTGTGTTCCATCCCTTTCCCCTCAGGTAATATCTATCTTTGTGACTTAGGTGTGTTTCTTGTATGCAACAGATTGCTGGGTTTTGTTTACGCATCCATTTTTTTAGTCTGTGTCTTTTTATTGGTGAATTAAGTCCATTGATGTTGAGAGAGATTAATGACCAGTGGCTGTTAGATCCTTTGAATTTTTGTTGCCTGTGGTCATAGGGTTGTGTGCTTGGTTGCTTTTTGATTTACTGTAGTGAGGTTATTTATTTCCTGTGTTTTCTTGAATGTAGCTAGTTTTCTTGGGTTGTATTTTCCCTTCTATTGTCTTCTGTAATGCTGAATTTGTTTGTAGGTATTGCTAAATTTGTTTTTGTCATTGAATATCTTGTTTTCTCCTTCTATGAGGACTGAGAGTTTTGCAGGGTATAGTAGCCTGGGCTGACATCTGTGTTCTTTTAGGATCTGCATGATATCCGTCCAGGCCCTTCTGGCTTTCATAGCCTCTGTTGAAAAGTCAGGTGTGATTCTAATGGGTTTGCCATTATATGTTACTTGGTCTTTTTCCCTTGCAGCTTTTAGTATTTTTTCTTTGTTCTGTATACTTACTGTTTTGATTATTATGTGGCAGGAGGTTTTTCTTTTCTGATCTAATTTATTGGGTGTTCTGTATGCCTCTTGTATTCTTATTGGCCTCTCCTTTAAGTTGTGGAAATTTTCTTCAATGATTTTGTTGAAAATATTTTCTGGGCCTTGGTGCAGGGAATCTTCTTTTTCCTCTATTTCTATTATTCTTAGGTTTTGTCTTTTTATGTTGTCTTGAATTTCTTGGACGGTCTGTGTCACGAATTATTTAGATTTAACATTTTCTTTGACAGATACATCTATTTCTTCCATTGTATCTTCCACACCTTAGATTCTTTTTCCATTTCTTGTAGCCTATTGGTTATGCTAACCTCTGTAGTTCCTGCTTTCTTCCCTAAGTTCTTTCTCTCCGCAATTTCTTCCATTTGTGTGTTTTTTTTTTAATTTTTCCAATTCTGTCTTCAGGTATTGAGCCATTTTGTTGGTTTCCTTCACCTGTCTGACTGTATTTTCATGTTTTTCCATCAGTTCCTTCATCTGTTTGTTTGAACAATCCTCTGTTTCTTTTATTTCATTCAGTGATTTAAGCATTTCCTCTCTAAAGGCCACAAACTGTTTGGCTGCAGCTTCCTCTATTTCTTTTTGTATTTTATTTGTTTCCTCTGTTATCTTCTTCATGAGCATAGATTTTAGGTCATCTTCTTGAATTTCAATTATGTTGGGGTGTCTGGGGCTATTTGCTCCTGGATAACTGGGTTCTGGAGATGCCATATTGCTCTGGCTTTTGTTGGTTGAACTTTTACGCTGTCCTCTACCCATTGAGCTATCTTAGGTATTTGAAGTTAGTTTCTGGTTGTTCCTTGACTCCTGTGGTGGAGAGAATCCCTTTGGCAGGAAGATGGTTTTTCCTGTGGGAAGCCTTATCAGCTTTTTGGGTATAGTCACTGGTTGGCCGGTGTTTTTCAGGAGTTGCTACAGCTCACCTCAGGCATAGAGACCTGGGTGCTAACTGTGGTCCTTATTGGTCGAGAGGACTCTCCTCTCACCAGGAGAAATCCTGGAGACAGCTGCCCTGCTTCTGGGTTTCTTGCTGTAAATGTAGTGATCAGCTGTTGTAACCTGTGTGTCCTGTAGTTTGGTCGGTTTTCTTAGGGATAAGTAGTTGCCCCTTGGAGCAGTATCTGGGGGTTGATCTCAGGGTTCCCGTTCTTTTGTAGGTCTGAGGTTGGGGCTCAGTGCCCCAGAACCCAGGAGGTCATCTATGGCGGCTGAGTATTGCGCTCCTGGTAACAGCAGCCTATCTGGGGCACAGCAGGTCCCTGGGTTGTTCCAGTCTGTGGGATCTCTTCTGGGGATATACTGGGTTGCCTAAGTTTGTACCCTTTGCTTCATTCCTTATTCCTTATGAGGGTTTTTCCAGACAGTGACTCCAAGACTTGGTGTCTTGGGGCACACAGTTCTGTCTGTAAGGAGTAGTTGGTACAAAGCAGGTCTCTGGGCTGGGGGCAAGTGCGCCTGCCTGCTACTCTGCCGGAGCTGGGTTCCCAATAGCTCTGTGCTCCCTGCTTGGGCCCCGATCTGTGATGGCTGGACATACTCGCCTGTCTGCGGTCTGCGAGGCCTTCCCCAGGCAAAGCCTAGGTGACTCATGCAGCACGGTTTCTTCCTTCCCTGTGGGGTCCTCTCCAGATAGGGATTCCCAATCTCTGTTGCACTTGGGCACGCAGCTCCTCTGTACCAATGAGCTAGTCGTGCAGTTGTGATGGCAGCGGGTACCTGCTGTCCGCGAGACCTTCCAGGCAGGGTAAGACTAGCTGACCCGTGATCAGATTCGCAACTTTCCTTTCCTGTGGGTTTTCCTTGCGCCTGGGACTCTCAGTCTCTGGCACCCTTGTGCCCACCGATCAGCCTGGGAAAGTGATCAGGACAGGCAGCTCCGGCCAGAGACCCAAAGCCCTCATTAGCCGGGTTCTCTTCCAGGTTCTTGCTGGGCAGCTGAGAGTGGACTCGACCGATTCCCACACCGTGGGAACCTCCCCTCACCTGGGAAACACAATCCCTGTAGTTTTAGGGCCCAGAGTTCAATCTCCTGGTCGCTGCATGGAGAGTGTTTTTCTGCTTCTCAGACACAGTGCTCTCCCCACGCTGCCATCTTGCCCCCCCATTTCCCACTGCTTACATAAGAGTCCATGCACATTGCCCAACAGTTGGCCATAAGTTTCAGCATCTGCTTTGATAGTCTGCAGGGCAGAGCCTTTCAGAGGCCCTCTGTGGCAGGTTTCTACCTTGTTTCCCGTTTTCTTCTTCTTCTGATGTCCTTCCTCTTTGCCTTTCGGGATGGGGATTGAGTATTTTAGTCAGGGTCCTCTCTCTTGATTAGTTTTTTCAGATGTACAGATTTTAGTAGGTTTATCCTATATTAAATGTCTGTATGAGTGAGTATGTGCCGTGTTTTTCCTTCTGCTTCTGGGACAGCTCACTCAGGATGATCCTTTACAGGTTCCACCATTTACCTGCAAATTTCATGATTTCCTAATTTTTCATTGCAGAGTAATACTCCATTATGGAGAGGTACCACAATTTCTGCATCTATTTTTCAGTTGAGGGGCATCTGGGCTGTTTCCACCTTCTGGCTATTACAAGTAAAGCTGTTACAAACATGGTTGAGCAAATGTCCTTATTGTGTACTTAAGCCTCTTTTGGATATATGCCTAGGAGTGGTATGGATGGATCTTGAGGAAGCACTATTCCTAGTTGTCTGAGAAAGCGCCAGATTGATTTCCAGAGTGGTTGTACAAGTTTACATTCCCACCAGCAGTGGAGGAGGGTTCCCCTTTCTCCACAGCCGCTCCAGCATGTGTTGTCACTCGAGTTTTTGATCTTGGCCATTCTGATGGGTGTAAGGTGAAATCTCAGGGTTGTTTTGATTTTCATTTCCCTGATGGCTAATGAGGTTGATCATTTCTTTAAGTGCTTCTCTGCCATTCGACATTCTTCTATTGAGAATTCTCTGTTTAGCTCAGTTCCCCATTTTTTAAGTGGATTACTTGGTTTGCTGCTTTTCAGCTTCTTTAGTTCTTTATGTATACTGGATATTAGTCTTCTGTCAGATATAGGGTTGGTGAAGATTCTTTCCCAATCTGTAGGCAGTCGCTTTGTTTTGATGACGGCGTCCTTTGCTTTACAGAAGCTTTTCAGTTTCATGAGGTCCCATTTATTGATTGTTGCTCTTAGAGCCTGTGCTGTTGGTTTTCTGTTCAGGAAGTTTTCTCCTCTACCAATGAGTTCTAGGGTATTCCTCACTTTTTCTTCCAACAGATTTAATGTGTCTGGTTTTATGTTGAGGTCTTTGATCCACTTGGACTTTAGTTTTGTGCAGGGTGATAAGTATGGCTTTATTTGCATTTTTCTACATGTAGACATCCAGTTAGACCAGCACCATTTGTTGAAGATGCTATCATTTTTCCATTGTATGGTTTTGGCATCTTTGTCAAAGATCAGGTGTCCATAATTGTGTGGGTTTATTTTTAGGTCTTCTGTTCGGTTCCATTGATCCACCAGTCTGTTTCTATGCCAGTACCATGCAGGTTTTTTTTTTTTTTTTTTTTTTTACTGTTCGTCTATAGTACAGTTTAAGATCAGGAATGGAGATACCTCCAGAAGATCTTTTATTGTAGAGGATTATTTTAGCAATTCTGGGTTTCTTGTTATTCCATATGAAATTGAGAATTTTTCTTTCCAGGTCTGTAAAGAATTGTGTTGGTAATTTGATGGGAATTGCATTGAATCTGTAGATTGCTTTTGGTAAGATGGCCATTTTTACTATGTTAATCCTGCCAAGCCATGAGCATGGGAGATATTTCTATCTTCTGATATCTTCTTCTAATTCTTTGTTCAGAGACTTGAAATTTTTTTCATACAAGTCTTTGACTTGCTTGGTTAGGGTTACACCAAGGTACTTTATGTCCTTTGTGGCTGTTGTGAATGGTGTTGTTTCTCTAATTTCTTTCTCAGCCTTTTTGTCTTTTGTATACAGGAGTGCTACTGATTTTTTTGAGTTAATTTTGTATCCGGCCAATTTGCTGAAGGTGTTTATCAGCTGTAGGAGTTCCCTGGTAGAGTTTTTGGGGTCACTCATGTATACTATCATATCATCTGCAAATAGTGATAATTTGACTTCTTCCTTTCCCATCTGTATCCCCTTGATCTCCTTCAACTGTCTTATTGCTCTAGCAAGGACTTCCAGCACTATGTTGAAGAGATATGGAGAGAGTGGACAGCCTATTGTCTTTGAATGTCTGTCATGTATCAATGATAAACTCAAATGTAAAATTGGAAGTTCACTTGTTCACAGTTTTCCTTATCCTTAAATTGGTTGTATATAGTGAAAATGTGTTTTCAAATCATTTGGGTTTTTATTTTTGAATATTACTTACTTCAGTATGATGGTTATGATCAAGATTTAAGACAGATTATTTTCAAAAGAAAGGAGGATGAATGGAACCGAACAGAAGACTCTGAAATAAACCCACACACCTATGAGTACTTGATTTGTGACAAAACAGCCAAAACCATTCAATGGAAAAAAGACAGCATCTTCAACAAATGGTGCTGGTCCAACTGGATGTCTACATGCAGAAAAATGAAAATAGATCCATATTTATCACCCTGCACAAAAATAAAGTCCAAGGTGGATCAAAGACCTCAACATAAAACCAGATACACTGAATCGGTTAGAAGAAAAATTGAGGAAGAGCCTAGAATTCATTGGCACAGGAGACAACTTCCTGAACAGAACACCAACAGCACAGGCTCTAAGAGCAACAATCAATAAATGGGACCTAATGAAACTGAAAAGCTTCTGTAAAGCAAAAGATACTGATATCAGAACAAAACGACTGCCTACAGACTGGGAAAGGATTTTCACCAACCCTATATCTGACAGAGGGCTGATACCCAGAATGTATAAAGAACTAAAGAAGTTAAAAAGCAATAAACCACCAATCCGATTTTAAAAATTGGGTACGGAGGTAAACAGAGAATTCTCTATAGAGGAATATAGAATGGCAGAGAAACACTTAAAGAAATGCTAAACATCCTTAGCCAACAGAGAAATGAAAATCAAAGCGAACCTGAGATTTCACCTTACATACATCAAAATGGCTAAAACAAAAAACTCAAATGACAACACATGATGGAGAGGTTGTGGAGAAAGGGGAACCTTCCTCCATTGCTGGTAGGAATGTAAACTTGTAAACCACTTTTGAAATCAATTTGGAGCTTTCTCAGACAATTAGGAATAGTGCTTCCTCAAGACCCAGCTATACCACTCCTAGGCATATATCCAAAAGTTTCTCAAGTACACAACAAGGACATTTGCTCAATCATGTTTATAGTAGCGTTACTTGTAATATCCAGAACCTGGAAACAACCCAGATCTCCGACAATGGAGGAATGGATACAGAAATCGTGGTGCTTTTACACAATGGATTACTACTCAGCAATCAAAAACAAGGAAATCATGAAATTTTCAGGCAAATGGTGGGATCTAGAAAAGATCATTATGAGTGAGGTATCCCAGAAGGAGAAAGACACACATGGTATATATTCACTTATATAGACCTATAAGATATGATAAACATAATGAAATTTTTAACCTAAAGAAGATAAGCATAAAGAAGACTCAGGTAAGATGATCAATCCTCACTTAGAAAGACAAATGGGAGGTGCATTGGACATAGGAGAAAACAAGTAATAGGACAGGGTCAGAGGGCCTCTGAAAGATTCTACTTAGCATTGTATCAAAGCAGATACTAAGACTCATAACCAAACTTTTGGCAGAGTGCTGGGAATCATATGAAAGAAGGGGGAGTAAGTAACACCTGGAGTGGATAGGAGCTCCACAAGGACCAAATATATCTGGGCATAGGGGTTTTATATGAAACTATTTCTCCAACCAATGTCCATGTATGGATATAACCTAGAATCTCTGCTCGGATGTAGCCCGTGGTAGTTAAGTAACCAATTGGTTTCCCATAGTAAGGGGAACAAGGACTATTTCTGATAGGAACTCAATGGCAGGCTCTTTGACCTCCCCACCCCCGAAGGGGAAAGCCGTCCTACTAGGCCATAGAAGAGGACTTTGCAGCCAGTCCTGATGATACCTGATAAAACAGGGTCAGATGAAAGGGGAGGAGGTCCTCCTGTATCAGTGGACTTGGAAAGGGACAGGGAGGAGATGAGGGATGGAGGGTGGGAATGGGAGGGAATGAGGGAGCGGGATACAGCTGGGATACAGAGTTAATAAAATGTAACTAAAAATAATATTAAAATAAAAATAAGTAAATAAAATTTATATAGTATATTAAATAAAAATTTAAGTAAAATTTTAAAAAATAATTTAAAACAAAACTGAAACAAAACACAACAAAATGTGTGTAATGACTTGTCTCACACACCAGACTTCCTACTTGTTTATTGCTTCCTTTATTCTCTGTTATATTGAATGTCTTTGGCTTTTTGATTTTCTAGGCTGCTGTCTGATTGCAAAAAAATCACTTAAACTTTCAACAAATCAGTTTCTCTGTTTATAGAGCAGAAATCTAGGCTTACGACCTGCTGAACGTAGATTGATGGTGTGAGGATGAATGGAGTAAACCACTGAAAAGTAGCTGAAATTCTTAGGAGAGAGGAATCCCAGAGGCATGATTTACTGCCTACATATGTAATTTTAGCTCCATTATAAACAAGTCAGCATTCCCTTTTATTCAATGAGACCTAATACTCAGGTAAGAAGAGTAATCACTTTTACAACATATATGTTTGAAACATTATGCAACCCTCTTTTCCAGAGTCATAAAATTATTCTCCTAAAATTTTTCTTTACAAGTGTATGGCTACTTTAGAGAGTTCCTAAAAGAGTTCACGTTCTCTTTTTGAAGACCTTTCTCTCTACTTTGTTGAAATGATGGCAAGGCTACTTTGCAATTACATTAGGTTTTCAGACCTATGTATTAAGTGAATCAATACTGACACTGATCTTTCTTCTCTAATATAGGGATTGATGTTATTTGCAACTAAAGTTAAGAAGAAATCTAAGTCTAGGATGTTGCAATTATTTTGGCATGAAGTACAAAATAAAATACCATCATTTACATTTGTGGCAGGTACCTACTTGGGGAAATAATGAAAGCTGCTTGTGCTTTGTGTGTCTGTTTATAGATTTTGGTAGTAAAATGACAAAAACAAAAAGTTATTTGTGGGTATAAAAACAAATATTTAAAATGTATTTAGGAATTTTACTTGTTTAGTAAAGTAGCAGTTGTAGAGACCTATGACTTGACTAGCCCTTGATAAATGGCTGTGTTTTCAGTACCAGGCATGATTTCCTTTTTGTTCAAAGGGTCTGAAGTCCAATGAGAGCTGTTGATTACCACTAAGTTATGCATTCGACTACTAGTGACATAGGGTACTATATTATGCTGAATTTGAAACAGCTAGAAGGGCTACATGGAAGTGCTAGAGCTAGTAAAGGGAAGGTAAAATTATGCAATTATAATATATCTCAAAACCTAAAATGAATGACATTTTAGAAGGAGAAAGAAAAGGAGCTTGGTTGAACCATGTGTCAGTAAGAACAGATTTGGACATCTTAAATACAAATGCTTGAGTTCAAGGCTCTTCCCCACTTTTCTTCTAATCGTTTTAGTGTGTCAGGTTTTATGTTGAGGTCTTTCATCTACTTGGATTTTAGTTTTGTACAGGGTGATGAATATGGATCTATTAACATTTTTCTACATGTAGTCATCCAATTAGACCAGCACCATTTTTGAAGACGCTATCATTTTTCCATTGTATGGATTTGGCTTCTTTGTCAAAAATCAAGGTGTGTGGTTTTGTTTCTTGATCTTCAATGAAAGAAGATGCAGATAGTTCTGCTGAGACCTGGTAGGGTAAGGTCAGATAGTAGGGGAGAAGGAGCTCCTTGCACAGTGGACTATCGGAGAGGTGTAGGGTAAGAAGAGGAAGGAAGACTAGGACTGGGAAGGGATGAGGGAAGGGGCTACAACTTGGATACAAAGTAAATCAATGGTAAATAATAATGATGTTAATAACAAAACTACCACCACCACTACTACTACTACTACTACTACTACTACTACTACTACTACTACTACTAATAATAATAATAATAATAAAACACAACAAATCCAACAATGCTTACTCTGGTCAGAAGTTTATATTTGTTCTTCCAATTCTTTGTAATCTTAAAACAACTTATTTACATATGTATGGAAGTTTTGATGGTATGTATGTCTGTGCCCTATGTGAATGCCTGCTGCTTACAGAGACGAAAAGAAGGCACTGGATGCCCTGTATCTTTAGTTACAGATGTTTAGTTACTGTAAGATGTCATTTGAGTGCTTGGAAGTGAACCAACATTCTCTATAAGAGGAGCAAGTTCTCTGAGCCACTGAACCATCACTCTAGCCCTGTGTGTGTGTGTCTGCATTCCACTATTGCAAACTAGGTTTAGTGTATCATCAGATCTCTCAGAGGATAATTACTGCTGGAGAATCTCAAGTGTTCTCTCATTTCTGATTTCCCACATAATCATTGAAACTTGTATAAGTCAGAATTCAATAAAAATTATAAAATGACCTTCAATTTAACTACTTCAATTCAGCATGGGTTACTTATATCTTTGCTCACTACTCTCCAGTCATAGACATCCCCTACATTGTTACACATTGCAGACTGCACCTCACTTGAGGGTTTCCATATATGACCTTTCCTTCTAGGAAATACATTCAAGAGAGTGGCTCATTATCACTTGGCACACAATTTACTTGTCAAAAAAAAAAAAACTCTACAAAGACACTGTATACTTATTATGAGGTCACTGTTACATTCAATTCCTTATCTCCATTCAAGTTTTTCACTCAACATACTCATTTTATGTATGTAATTATTCAATTGTTTCATTTTTGTCACTCCTATCAGAATTTAAGATCCATAAACTCTGGCACCAAGTTGGCTGAATTCATTACCATATGATTTGAATCTTAAAATTAAAATAAAGGGTTAAAAAGCATGTATTTTGCTGAGAAGGGCTAACAGCAAAAGGTACAGAATACCCAAAGAATAATGTCTAGGATAAAGCCATAGACTATAGATCAATATCTATTGAAACACACAATTATCCTGATAAAAGAATGTGTGAAAATTTCACAATATGTGTGTGTGTGTGTGTGTGTGTGTATAGTGACCAATATCTTTGATTCCTACTCTTTGTTTATTTAAAATGCACTTGATGGTGGATATTTAGGATAAATCAGGTTTTATTGGTGTAAGCAAGTCAATACTTTAGTCTGCATTACAATTCAGTTTCTCAAATTCCAGCCTATTTTTCCATTTTTAATGTTATACTTTAGAGGTCTGAGTATTTGATTTTCATGAGGGACAGCTTACCTCTGTTGGTTTCTATGAACGTATTTTAAACATATGTGAAAAATATTTATACAACTCATGGTTAAAAGGATCATCTCTAATTGTTTTTATACATTGTTTTTATACATTTTTAAAGTTATAGCCCTTCACTTTAGACACATAACACATAGATAGGTATTGCCTGTCCATTGTCCGCTATAAATGTATAAGTGTATCTTTATTTACAAAAGGAAATCTAGCTGTTCCGCCATCCCATTTGTTCTAATGACTATTTGTTTCTTATTGGGTTGCCTTGGTAAAACACAGTTTATGAAAAAATTAAGTATTTCTTTCTAGATACTTAACATTTTTTGTTAAAATGTGTATGTGTACTCTTAGACTAATTCCAGTTTGCTTTTATTCTAAGCATTCATAAGTATATTATTCTTCTTTCCATTATAATACATTCACTTTTTATTAGGATTATAACCATTCTCTCATCTCTTCCTCTTTCTGTGCTCCTTTCATATTTCCCCTCATCTCATTCCATTCCTCTGTACCGCTCTCCCTCTTCCTTTCGCTTTATTTCCTCCTTTCTCTCTCCCATTTCTTGTAATAAGAAGTACATTGTCCTTTACTTTGATGAGAACTGATAGACTAAGATCAGAAAGAAGTGGAGAACCTCCCCTATCAGTGGACTTGGGGAGTGGCATGCATGCAAAAAGGGGAGGGAGGGTGGGATCGGGAGGGAAGGAGGGAGGGGCTTATGGGGGGATACAAAATGAATAAAGTGTAATTAATAAAAAATTAAAAAATAATAATAATAAAAATTTAATTTAAAAAAAAGAAGTACATTAAACACAGATCCAGCCATACATTACATCTAGTACTAGAGTTAGTACTTGTGATCACAATACAAGTATAACAAAAAGACCTATTATGTAATTGAGGCAACACAATTCCAATAAAATTGTTAACAATAAATATTAAAGTTTAGAGTTACCATTTTGGTCCAGATTCCTGGACAATAATTTCCTTGAAGTTTGAAGCTGTTAGGTGCAAATTACTTCAAATAGGCTTCATTTCATTAAGAATAAGTAATTTTCTTTAATTTTTGTTTGCTGTATTCATTATAAACCTGCTCTTCGATGAGATGCTATTTCCACATTCTTACATTCAATATGAAATGTGTTTTGTTTAATTTGGTAAGAATCTAAAATAAAGTCTCAATAAAACTCTCTTGAAAAAAAGAAACATGAGAAAATAATGTCCTAAAACACTTGCCTTATTGACTACTTTGAATGGATACAGATTTTTTGACCATTAGAAATCAGTCTACTGCCAGCTCTCCTCATATCTTTTCAACATAGTACTTTAAGTCCTAGCTAGAGAAATAAGAAGAGTAAAGGAGATCAAGGGGATACAAATCTGAGAAGAAGTCAAAGTTTCACTATTCGCAGATGATATGATAGTATACCTGAGTGACTCCAAAAATCCAACCAGAGAATTCCTGCAGCTGATAAACAACTTTAGTAAACTGGCTGGAAAAAAAATTAACTCAAAAAAAAAAAAAATAGAAGCCCTCCTGTATACCCAAGACAAAAGGGGTGAAAAAGAAATCAGGGAAAAAACACCCTTCACAATAGCCACTAACAACATAAAGTACCTTGGGGTGACTCTAACCAAGCAGGTAAAAGAACTGTTTGAAAAAAAATTCAAGTCTCTGAAGAAAGAAATTGACGAAGACATCAGAAGATGGAAAAATCACCCGTGCTGATGGACTGATAGGATTAACATAGTGAAAATGGCCATTTTGCCAAAACCAATCTACAGATTCAATGCAATTCCCATCAAATTACCAACACAATTCTTTACAAAGATTGAAAGAAAAATTCTCAACTTCATATGTAGAAACAAAAAAAAAAAACAAGAATTTCCTGTACAACAACAGATCATCTAGAGGTATCTCCATCCCTGATATCAAGCTGTACTACAGAGCAATAGTAATAAAATGGCATGATATTGGCATAGAAACAGAAAGGTTAATCAATGGAACTGAACAAGAATAAAACCAAACACCTATGAATACTTGACTTTTGACAAAGAAGCCAAAACCACTCAATGGAAAAAAGACAACATCTTCAACAAATTTTGCTGGTCCAACTGGATGTCTACACCCAGAAAAATGAAAATAGATCCATATTTATCACCTTGCACAAAACTAAAGTCCAAGTGGATCAAAGACCTCAACATAAAACCAGACACACTAAATCTCTTAGAAGAAAAAGTGGGGAAGAGCCTAGAATTCATTGGCACAGGAGACAACTTCCTGAACAGAACACCAACAGCACAGGCTCTAAGAGCAACAATCAATAAATTGGACCTCATGAAACTGAAAACTTCTGTAAAGCAAAGGACACTGTTGTCAGAACAAAATGCAAGCCTACAGATTAGGTAAGGATCTTCACCAACCCTACATCTGACAGAGAGCTGATATCCAGAATATATAAAGAACTAAAGAAGTTAAAAGGCAGTAATTCAAGCAATCCAATTGAAAATGGGGTATGGAGCTAAATAGAGAATTTTCTGTAGAAGAATATAGAATGGCAGAGATACACTTAAACAGATGTTCAACATCCTTAGCCATCAGAGAGATGCAAATCAAAACCACCCTGAGATTTAACCTTACACCCATCAGAATGGCTAAGATCAAAACCTCAAGTGACATCACATGCTGCAGAGGATGTGGAGAAAGGGGAGCATTCCTCCATTGCTGGTGGGAATGTAAACTTGTGCAACCACTTTGGAAATCAATCTGGTGCTTTTTCAGACAATCATGAATAATGCTTCCTCAAGATCCAGCTATACCACTCCTAAGCACATAACAAAAAGATGTTCAAGTATACAACAAGGACATTTTCTCAACCATGTTTGTAGCAGCTTTATTTGTAATATCCAGAACCTGGAAGCAACCCAGATGTCCATCAATGGAGGAATGGATACAGAAATTGTAGAATATTTACACAATGGAATACTATTTAGCAATTAAAAACAAGGAAATCATGAAATTCGCAGGCAAATGGTGGGATCTAGAAAAGATCATTATGAGTGAGGTAACCCAGAAGCAAAAAGACACACATGCTATATACTCACCTATAAGTGGGTACTAGACCTGTAAGATAGGATCAACATACTAAAATCTGTACACCTAAAGAAGATAAACAAGAATGAAGACCAGGGGTAAGATGATCAATCCTCACCATGAAAGATAAAGTGGATTGACATTGGAAGTAGGAGAAAACAAGTACCAGGACAAGAGCCTATTACGGAGGTCATCTGAAAGACTCTACCTAGCAGTGTATCAAAGCAGATGCTTAGACTCATAACCTAGCCTTCGGCAGAATGCAGGGAATCATATGAAAGAAGGGAGAGTTATTATGACCTAAAGGGGACAGGAGCCCCACAAGGACTAAATATATCAGGGCACAGGGGTCTTCTATGAGACTGTTTCTCCAACCAAGGTCCATGCATGGATATAACCTAAAATGCTCAGATGTAGCCCATGGTATCTCAGTACCCAAGCAGGTTTCTTAGTAAGGGTGACAAGGATTATTTCTGACATGATCTCAATGACTGGCTCATTGATCTTACCCTCCCCTCCGTGAGAGGAGTACCCTTGCTAGGCCACAGATAAGGACATTGCAGCCAGTCCTGAAGATACTTGATAAGCTAGGGTCAGATGGAAGGGGAGGAAGATCTCCCCTATCAGTGGACTTGGAAAGGGGCAGAGAAGAGATGAGGGAGGGAGGGTGGGATTCAAAGGGAAAGAGGGAGGGGGCTATGGTTGGGATACAAGTGAATGACCTGTTATTAAAATTAAAAAAAAAATCACTGCCTAAAGTAGAGCTAATAGTTTTGTGATATAGAATTTACCCATTTTCTGAGATCCATTTCTAGTATTACAAGGAAGGCAGAGAAAAGGGAGGGAGGAAAGGCTGAAACCAGTTTCAGTGAATCACACATATCCAAGAATCCTGAATAATTTTAAATATGTGTTGAGTGGATCACAGAGTTGAACTGGAAAGCTCTTTGTCAAAATCTTGTTGAGAAAAGTCAACATGCCACCTCCATATCTGTCTTACCAATGAAAACAGATACATTGCTGACCATGAGATGAATAGCTTTGGCAATGATTATGTGAAAGTTTTGCCTACAATCCGTGATTGTATTAAAGATTTTTCCATGATATTTAAGAGACCATCATAGGATGAATTTTATGTAAGAAAGGGTCTGAAAACTGTTAAGAGGACATGTTCAGTCCTGATGCATCTTGATGAGCTATGTTGGATGGGAAAGGGAGCTCCTTTTTCTCAGAAACTGGGAGGGGCAGAGGAGAGAAAGAGAGAATGTGGCTCTGAGGGGAAGAGGAAAGGGGCTACAAGTACATAAAGTGAATAAAAAAATGAATGTGAAAAAAGAAGGAAATATAGAAATATTTTAGAGTACCTACTTGAAAATAGTTTTTTTTTACATAAATTGAATGTAAATCAACATAAGACACTGATTTAATTATTACAGAACTGAGACGTACTCAAAATATATTACTAAGAAACAAGCTATAACATTTCTTATAAAGCTCTATACTTCATTAAAAAAATACCCTAAATAAAAAGCTATATTCATTATCCTTCTCCTTAAATATTCTCCTCATTCTGTTTCCTATATGGGAATGTAGAATGAATAGCAGAGTAAAAGCTTTAGCCTTCTCTGTTATCCATGCCGTGTGTGTATCAATAATTTCAAACATTTATTTTTCTTACTTCATATGCAATCTGCCAGCACGCGTTTACAACTCTGTGTCCTTAATACCCATCTTCTTTGTACATATCTCCATTTTCTTGATAGTATATTAACTCAAAACTTCATCCTTTACCCAGTTATTTTTATTACACATTATATTTTAACAATTATAATATAATTATATCATCTCCCTTTATTTTCCCCTCTCCATACTCTCCAATATACCCTCCTTCATCTGTTAGTCTGCTCACCTCTAAAGTAATCATATTTTTCTCCAGAGGATAGTCTTAGTATTTATTTTTTATTTTATGTTTCCACTTTTATTTTGGCATTACTAGAAAGCAAAGGTAAATATAAATATTTTATTTTAAACTAATGTCAGTTGAAAAACTATTTTGCTCTGAAACATAAAATAGATATTTTCCTTTGTCCTTTGCACCATACAGGAAAATTGCAGTGATTTTCACAGTCCAGGTAGCAAACCGTCATGTGTGCTTAGGTACTTTCAAAATAAAAACAAGAACTTTAAAGGTATTTTTTTATATTTATGGATCAAATGTGCTTGAAATTTGTAACTGAAAATGAAATGTCTCTGATGGTATGAATGATTTCTCTTCAAATTAGTATAGTTTATTAAGATGTAATTAATTGCATTTTATATTTATTATATTTTCCATATTGTGATTAATTCACTGATAAATTCCATCAATACAGAAATACTATTATATTTCTTTTGTTATTGATATAATTTGAATTTTCTTCTAAAAGTTGTTTTTCTTTTCCCCATCAAGATAAACTGCCTTCATACTTTTCAGTTTCATTTGTATCTATAATCAATGTTCAACATAATAATTATGAATATATAAATCTAAAATATTAGAAATAAAAAATATTCAAAAAATAAACTAATGTCAGTTAAAAATATTTTGTAGTTTTATTTCTGATATTATAATTATATAATTTCCACCTTCCCATTCCTCCATCCAAAAATCCCATATACCCTTCCTTGTTCTCTTTCATATTCATGGATTATTTGTCATTAGTTTTTATTACATACATATCTGTATATGTATATTCACATGCATTCCTAAATATAACCCTCTTAGTCTGTATATACTAACTGTTTGTATGTTTTCAGGGTTGATCATTTGAAATTGGAGAACTAATTGCTGTGCTCTTTACTGTTGGATTATATTTCTCCCAATTGTCAGCATTCCTTACTTGCCTGTTGTTCTTTGTGTGGGAGTGAAGCCCATGGACTTTCCCCTATCCACTTTGACATTTCTATTGTTGTTGTCCTTGTTTTAGTTAATCATGTTGTTGAGACATTTGGGTGATGTTTCTAATATTACTAGGAGACAAAAATATTACAGCAAACTCAGTATCTAGCAAGGATTGGCTGTAGATCTTATTTAAAAGTGTGGTAGGATTCTGTTGTGAGTCTTTCTGTTTGGTTGGGAGACTTTTAATGAGAGCTTCTATTTCCTTAGGTGCTATGACATTATTTAACTTATCTACCTATGTGTATGTGTGTTTTATCTACATGTATGTCTGTGCACTACATACATACTCTTTTGAGTGCGGAGGTCAAAAGACAGTATCAGATTCCCTGGGACTGCAATCACAAATAGTTGTGAGCTGCCATTTAGGTGCTGGGAACTGAACCCAGGTGCTCTAGAAGAAAATCCAGAATTCTTGACCAGAAGTTTGTGTGATTTTTTTAGTCATAAGTACTAGACGAAACTAAAACATAGGTTAAAATGAAGCAAAGAGATAGCAGGAAATTAAAAAAAAATGAAGTCTCTCTGAAATCATTGAAGTTGAGTTTCATGGTTGTCATATGAACTTGCATTTATATGCTCAGAAATTAATTTTTATACTTTGTATCCTTATAAAATATGAATTATAGACTACACAAAGAAGAGTAGCTGGTATTAAGTGTCTCTTTTGTATCAACTACTTAGTTTGTCAACATAAAAGATTAGTAGGCTGGGAGTGTAGTAGTCATTGAGAATTTATCTAGAAGCCCTGAGTTCAATTCTCTGTGACTCACAAACATTTCTTAAGACAAGTTTGGGATTCCTACTATGTGTTAGAGATGGTACTTATGGGTAAGTGCGTTGACCCAAACACAGGTGGGGACAGCATTTAGCCACCATCCTATTTTGTATTGTTATTCATTATTTATAAATGTCATTGAGAAATAAAGTACTCATGTATACTTTTGATGTATTATAAAATTGCTGGTTTATGTTTTGAAAACTCTGCTACAGTTTTTTATATAAATATCAACATACCCAATCATTTTTTCTTGCTTAAATTTTGTTTTTATTCTTTGTTTCTAAAATTCTATGTATAAATTATTAACTTCATAAATGTATATAACGAGGATTAAGACAAATTTATGGAACAATCTGAGACAGAGAAATGAATAGAACTGTACTCACCATAGAGAATTGCAAGCAGAGACAGGGGCATGACAAGTAGTCCCACCAACATATCAGCAATGGCTAGGGACATTAAGAAGTAGTTGGTTGCATTGTGCAATTTCTTCTCCATGCTTACTGCCATGATAACGAGAATGTTGCCCCCTATTGTCATGATTATTATCACGACGATTGAAAGTGCTGGCCAGTTTTGTACCCCGTCTGGGAATTGAAACAAGCGTCCACCATTGGAGGAATTAAAACTGTCAGTTACTATAGCTGTTACTGGACTTATGGAAATATCAAGTTGCCAAACCAATAGGCCGATTAGGTGCACACTGAAAATTAAAAAGAAAAGAAAAGAAATTTAGTCTTTGCTTACATATAGTATATTATTTATACTACACATTATCTTCTCCTCTCACTATTGTGACGATAGCTACCTCCATCCTCATCATTTGTTTTTATCATTAAACTTCTACTGAGTGATTTCTATAAATTAGGAACTTAGTTAAACAATATATATTTACAATCACATTTGATCCTCACAGGAATTCAATACTGATTTAGTCCCATTATGTAGCTGAAAAAAGAATGGGGTTAGAAAAGGTTATAATACTTTCTCAAGCCAATGTACCCAGGTGAGTAACTGCAACGGGCCATCATAGAGTCTGATTTCAGACTATATTCAAGTTTGACTGTAGTCCCAAAACAAAAAATTATTTGACTTGGTATAATAGTTTATTATTTTTTCTTTTAGATTTTATTTTATTATAAAATAATATAAATGTAGCTTAAGAATATTTTCATATAAGTATAAGGTCCTTCAAGTATGTTTCCCTACCATACCGCAATAGATGTCCCTTACTCTTCTATTTCCTGTCCCCTTAGTTCCATAGAGAGTTTTGCTTCTATTTTCATGTCACCTATCCATACTTGATTATGTGAATCTATGAAATTAAGGCTCCACAATGAGAGAAAATACGTGGTATTTGTCTTTCAGAGACTGATGTACTGTTTTATTTTTTATATTTTTAAAATTACCAATTTAATTAAATAATAATTTAATTAATAATAATCCACAAATTAAAATAATTTAATTAATAATAATTTAAAATATTACCATTAAGACACATGTTTTAGAAATAATGGAATATTTTCTTAAAGGATCTGGTGACCAGACAATAAATTGGAAGTTGATTTGTCTTATTCTAAAGTTTAAACAGTATAAATTATTATCAGAACAATTTTATGAATGTATTTTGAAAGATGTTGTGATAACAGTACACACTCATTTTTTTAATTTTTTTTTATTTTTTGGAAGTATTTCCAAGCTCTCGTATTCACAAAGTGACTTTCTGCTAGTTTATGGTTTCTTGCCTTGTGCTTTAAACTTTTATGCTCTCTACTGCTTACCTTATTTGTGTCTTAGTTTTCTAGAACTTACTTTAGGCTTAAGAGTAATGTGTGCAAATGATTGATTCCCATGGACGGAGGTAGGAATTAAATTTCTTAAAGCATTTTCAATACATATTTTTATATCGGTCCTTAGACGGATTCTACCAGTAAACATTTCAGGCTAAGTGCCAATCTAAGACAAAAGAGATGTGTATGTTTTATTTTTGTAAATTTCAAATTAATTTCCCTTATAGTGATTAGATTTATTTATGTTACACACACAAATGTTCTCTAAAGATGTGAGCTTCTAGGGTGTGTCTAACAAAACCAACACATTCATCTTCCCTGATAAAAATAAGAAAACAATCATGTTCAAAATTTCCTGTTTGAAAACTATTTCTTTCTGGCTATTTTCTGGATGAGATCTGTTTATGTCTGTCTATCTATCTATCTATCTATCTATCTATCTATCTATCTATCTATCTATCTATCTATATGTCTGTCTGTCCATCTATATCTACATATCTATTATTTTCAGGTATTGTATAGGAGCAAAGTGATATAGGAATTCTCAGTTATACTGCTCAGGGTTTATATATTCTACTCCAGAATAGTGGTTTGGTTTAGATAAGATTTACAGTGACTTTGTTCTTGTACCTGATTCTTTATCTACTCTTTACATTCCAATCTATTGAATTCATATATTTGACCATTCTAGGATCACCATGTTCTTCTCCGGCCAGTTGCAACCTCTACCCTACCTTCTGATCTCTAGCATCCTCTAATGTTCTTTACAGAATCAGTTGATTGTAATAATAATAATAAAAACTCTCTTTGCCTTCTCTTTTTCTCCAGTTCAGCATCTATCCTAAGTTGACCTAAATCTTGTAACTATTCTGTCTCAATCACCTTGGTGTCAGTTTTATAGGTATGCAGCACCACAATAATCAGCCATTTGATTTTCTTAATTGTTTAGTTCATAAAAGTGAGAAAAGGGATTAAACTCTCTAAGCATGATAAAATCAACCATAAAAAATGGAATTTGAACTGAGGCTATTATCATTCCAGTAAATGAGTTTTAAAATTTAATTAGATGACAGATTATTCTTATTCTCAATGTGGTATCTTTAAATAGAAAATATTAATCTTTTTTGATGCTGGTTAAAGAGTGCCTGGTTTTATATAAGCAGTTTTATATTACTAAGTAAAGAAGCATGAAAGTAACTTTACTGTTTTTATTAAAATAAGTAACAAATTCTTACAAGACTGTGTGCACCGCATTGCTCAGGTTCACCATGATTGCTTTAGTCTTAAGCAACAAGATGTTCAAACTGAGAATTGGGAAATTAACAGACTCGTTTCATTCCCTGAGGAAAGAAAAGATTAAAAAAAATTAGTTAAAATTGCAAATAACTTGCATATCAAAAAATTAAATAAACTCAAATGCACCTATTTAATGATAAGAAAATCATTACTTCATTTAACGAACAGGAAAAGATGTTATATGGAAGTAATACAAAATGGCTAAGAACCATTTTTTCACTTATCTATAGGCACAAAACTATCCATTTTTGTGAAAATTTCTCATCTAGGGTCTAGTAATATGTGACATTACCGCATGTTCCTATTAGTGTACACAGAGCTTAAAATCAATATTTTGAGAAGCAAGTTAAAATAGATCTTTGAGATTTGTAAATCATTAGAAAAACATATACAATTTTAAATTAACTTACATTTATAAAAATCAAAACTTTCATCATGTAGTAAAATGAAAAAATAAAAAATTTCAAGAATTTGAATAACATGAACATATTTTATTCATTTCTATTTTTTCTTCAAATTGAAGCAATATGTACCTACATAGAGAGTCCTATTTGTACTTTTGCATTAATCAAGAAAATTCACGAGAGGCCAGCAATAACTGGTGTATAACCAAATAAATTGACTCGTCAAGTTTACAATATCAAATACAGAAATACGAAAATGGGGACATAAGGACAGACACTGGGGAAATCCAAACAATGATTAGCTCTTACTACAAAAGCCTATATGTCACAATATTTGAAAATTTGAATGAAATGGACAATATTTTTGATATATCCCATTTAGCAAAGATAAACCAAGATGAGGTAAATAGATTATATAGTCTTATATCTCCCAAGGAAGTAAAAGCTATTATCAAAAATCTCCCACCCAAAAGAAAAACCTAAGGCCAGATGATTTCAGTGTAGAATTCTACCAGACTTTCGAAGAAGAGCTGACACCAATTCTCTTCACTATTCCACAAAATAGAAACAGAAAGATTACCAAACTCATTCTATGAAGCCACAATCACTTTGATACATAAATCTCACAAAGACCTAACAAAGAAAGAAAATTTCAGACCAATCTCTCTTATGAGTATTGATGCAAAAAATACTCAGTGAAATACTTGTAAACCAAATCCAAGAACACATCAAAGATATCATCCAATATGACCAAGTAGGCTTCATCCCAGATATGAGGGGTAGTGCAATATACAGGAACCCATGAAGGAAATCCACCATATAAACAAAATGAAAGAAAATAAAACACATGGTAATCTCTTTAGATGCTGAAAAAACATTTGATAATATCCAACATTCATTTATGTTTAAAGTCTTGGAGAGATCCTGGATACAAGGCACATACCTAAATATTGTAAACACAATATACAGCAATCCTATAGCTAACATAAAACTAAATGGAGAGAAACTTAAATCAATCATATTGAAACTAGGGACAAGGCAAGGCTGACACTTTCTGCATATCCCTTAACTTAAATATAGTACTTGAAGTCCTAGTTAGAGCTATAATACTAATAAAGGAGAGCAAGGGGATACGAATTGGAAAGGAAGAAGTCAAAGTATTACCTTTTGCAGATGATATGATAGTATACATGATTGGCCCTGAAAATTCAACCAAAGAACTCCTTCAGCTGATTAACACCTTCAGCAGTGTGGCTGGATAAAAAAAAAATAACTCAAAAAAAAATTGGTAACCCTGCTGTATAACGAAAGACAAAAGGGCTGAGAAATAAATTAGGGATACTACACCCATCACAATAGCTACTAAAAATATAAAGTATGTTGGTGTGACTCAAAACAAAGAGGCAAAAGAACTACTTGAAAAAGACTTCAAGTCTTTGAGGAAAGAAACTGAAGAAGCTATCAGAAGATGGATTGATCTCCCATGCTCATGGATAGGTAGAATAAACATAATGAAAATCGCCATCCTGCCGAAAGGAATCTAAAGATTCAATGCAATTCCCATCAAAATACCAATACAATTCTTTACAGACCTTGAAAGAACAATTCTCAACTTCATATGGAAAAACAAAACAAAATAAAACAACAACAAAAAAAAAACCCAAAATTGCTAAGACAATCCTGTATAACAACAGATAGTATGTAGTTATCTCCATTCCCGATCTCAAGCTCTATGACAGAGCACTAGTAATAAAAACTGCATGGTACTGGCATAGAAGCAGAATGGTGAATCAATGGAATGGAATAGAAGACCCAGAAATAAACCTATGCAATTATGGATACTGAATATTTGACAAAGAAGCCAAAATCATATATTTGGAAAAAAAAAAAAAAAGATAATATCCTCAACAAATGGTGCTGGTCTAATTGGATGTCTACATGTAGAAAAATGCAAATAGATCCGCATATATCACCCTGCACAAAAATAAAGTCCAAGTCGACCAAAGACTTCAACATAAAACCAGACACACTAAACCTGTTAGAAGAAAAAGTGGGGAAGATCCTTGAACTCATTGGTATAGGAGACAACTTCCTGAACTGAGCACCAACAACACAGGCTCTAAGATCAATAGTCATTAATGGGACTAAAACTGAAAAGCTTTTGTAAAGCAAAGACACTGTTGTCAGAATAAAACGACAGCCTACAGATTGGGTAAGGATCTTCACTAATCCTATATCTGACAAAGGGCTAATATCCGGAATATATAAAGAACACAAGAAGTTAAAAATCTGCACATTGAGTAATCCAATTAAAAAGGGAGTACAGAACAAAACAGAGAATTCTGAATAGATGAATATCGAATGGCAGAGAAACACTTAAATGCTCAACATCCTTAGTCATCAGGGAAATGCAAATCAAAACGACCCTGAGATTTCACCATATACCCATCACAATGGCTAAGATCAAAAACTTAAGTGACAGTACATGCTAGAGAGGATGTGAAAAGAGGAACTTTATTCCATTGCTGTCGGAATGTAAACTTGTACAACACTTTGGAAATCAATCTGGCACTTTCTAAGAAAATTACAAATAGTGCTACCTCAAGATCCAGCTATACCACTCCTAGCCATATATCTAAAATATGTTCCAGTATACAACAAGGACATTTGTTCAACCATGTTCTTAGCAGCTTTATTCATAATAGTAAAAATCTGGAAACAACCCAGATGTCCCTAAGATGAGGGATGGATACAGAAATTGTGGTACATTTACACAATGGAATACTACTCAGCAATTAAAAACAAGGAAATTAAGAAATTTGCAGGCAAATGGTGGGAACTAGAAAAGATCATCCTGCATGAGGAATCCCAGAAACAGAAAGACACACATGGTATATATTCACTTATAAGTGAATATTAGACATATAATATAGGATAAACACACTAAAATTGGTACACCTGAAAAAGCTAAGCAAGGAGGAGGACCATGAGTAACATGATGAATCCTCATTCAGAAAGACAAACGCGATGGACATCAGAAGAATGAGAAAATAGGAAAAAGGACAGAAAGCCTCTTAAAGACTCTACCCAGCAGGATAACAAAGCAGATGCTGAAACTCATAGCTAAATTTTAGGCATAGTGCAGGGAATCTTTTGGCAGAAGGGGGAGACAGAAAGATGTGGAGGGGACAGGATCTCTTCAAGGAGATCAACCGAACCAAAAAATTTGGGCAAATGGGACTTTTCTGAGACTGATACTCCAACCAATGTCCATGCATGGACATAATCTAGAACCTCTGCACAGATGTAGCCCATGGGAGCTCAGTGTCCAAGAGGGTTATCTAGTAATGGGAACAGGGACTGTCTCTGACATGAACTCAGGGGTTGGCTCTTTGGTCACCTTCCCCTGAAGTAGGAGCAGTGTTTCCAGGCCACAGAGGAAGACAATGTAGCCAGTCCTGATGAGACCTTATAGGATATGGTCAGATGCAAGGGGAGGAGGACCTCCCCTATCAGTGGATTTGGGGAGGGGCTTGGGAGGAGATGGGGGAGGGTTGAATTGGGAGGGGATAAGTGAGGTGTCTACAGCTGGTATACACTATTACTAATGTGTAATTAATAAAAATAAATATAAAAATAAATGAATTTAAAAAAGAAATATTATAGCCCAAGAAGATGAGGTAGGATTGAAAATTAAAAACAAAAGGCCAGGTGTATTAGAAGATGGAAAAAAATACCTTTTGCTTCTTTTATGGATTGAGAGTTGGATTGTTTTATTTTTTCTATAAGTTGTCTTTCCTTTTAAAAATAGTAATTTTATTTTTTATAATTTATTCATTATATATCCTGATTGAAGCCCCCTTCCTTAGCTCCCCCAGTCCCATCCTCCCTCTCTCTTCCACCATTCCTTTTCCCAATCATGAAAGAGGGAGTTCTCCTCCTCCACAATCTGCCTATAGCTTATCAAGTCTCATCAAGACTGCCTGTATCCCCTTCTTCTGTGGCCTGGTAAGGTGGCATTTCCAGGGGCAAGTGATCAAAGAGTAGGCAATGGATTAATGACAGAGGAAGCTCCTGCTCCTGCTCCTTAGGGACCCACCTAGCAACTGAACTGGGTACAGCTGCATCTGAGCAGGTGTCCAGGACCTCTCCATGCCTGGTCCTTGGTTGGTCCATCAGTCTCTGCAGGACTACCTGGGCTCCGAAGTTTTGGTTTTGTTGGTACCCTTTTGGGGCTCCTGTCCTCTCTGTGTCCTTCTATCCTCATACCACCCCCTTCTTCCGTAAGATTCCCTGCACTCTGCCAAAAGTTTGTCTGTGAGTCTCAGCATCTGCTTTGATACCTGTTGGGTGGAACCTGTCAAAGGACCTTTATAGTAAGCTCCCATCTTGTTTACTCTCTTCCACTGCTTCTGCTTTCTATCCTGTTTGTCATTCTGAATGTTATTTGAGCATTCTCCCTAGTGTCCTCCTTAGTGTTTAGCTTCTTTAAGTCTGTAAAGTTTTGTATGGATATCTTATATTATATGGCTAATATCGACTTATAAGTGAGTGTATACCATGCATGTCTTTCGGTTTCTAGGTTACCTCATTTAGTTTATCTTTTCTAGTTCCACCCATTTGTTTGCAAATTTCATATTTAATAGCTGAGCAGAGAATTATCAACAGAAGACTATCAAATGACAGAGAAACACTTTAAAAAATGCTCAATGAACTTAGTCATCAGGGAAACGCAAATCAAAACAAAATAACCCTGAGATTTCATATTACACTCATCAGAATGGCTAAGATAAAAAAACAAACAAAAAAAAAAACACTCAAGCCTCAAGCCACATTACATGCTGGAAAGGATGTGGAGAAGGGGTAACCCTCCTCCATTGTTGGTGGGAATGTAAAACTTGTACAACCACTTTGGAAATCAATCTGGCGCTTTCTCAGACAATTAGGAATAATGTTACCTCAAGATCCAGCTATACCACTCCTGGGCATATACCCAAACGATGCCCCACCATTCAACAAGGACATTTTCTCAACTATGTTCATAGTAGCTTTATTTGTAATAGCCAGAATCTGGAAACCACCTAGATGTTCCTCAATGTAGGCATGGATACAGAAATTGTGGCACATTTACACAATGGTATATAAGTTTTCTTTCAGAAGATTTTTGATATCCCAAAATATTTATGCATTGAATTCCTAATCACTTATTACTATATTCTGAGTGCTGTGAAATGCTCTTGTGGATATGACATAACCAATGTAATTAGGACTAGCAATATCTTATCCATGAGGCCACTGGTGCCTGAAGGCAATATAATCAAGAAGACAAAGCATTTGTAACTACCTGTCTAGGGCCTGTCCCCAAAATAAAACCCAGATGTAGAAGAGGGACTAGCTGGAAAGAAGATGAGCTGCAGGACTGTGAGGGGGCATAAAAGAAAGTAATAGGTGTGACTATTGTTACAATATAGTGTATACATATATAAAACTGACAAAACTTTAGATGCCAATGAAATCTTTTCTGTGATTATTATATACACTCAACTTTTAGCAGATGGCTAGATCAAAAATGAAATAGTCACAAATGTTCAGATTGTTCCTCAGAAGAAAATAATTGTGTCTAGATTTATAACAGTTTGGGGAGTAGGTAAACTAAAAATTATTTAGGTACACTAAAACAGGCATTTTGCATGAATGTTCCTTTCAATTTTTAATATTCTATAAAGATTTCGTTATAAAAACATGCTTTCAACTCTAAAAAAATCATGTTTGCCATGAATATCACATCATGTAATTATTTTTAATTTGATGGGAAATTTTCTAGAAACTGCAATCAATTGAAATCCTTTCCTACCTGTAAACATTAGCACTTCCAATATGGTAAGTTCATTTAGACATGCATTCTATGAATTTAAATGAAACCTAACACTCCATGTTCCATTTTAAGGTTTAAACTTATTCTAAAAGGTTGAATTCACAAAACCTTTGAGACTGAAAAATGATAAGTGATCAAATAATCTAGTCTATATTTAAGTCACTTTGACAAGTTTGACAGTTGATGTTCTTTAGAACAACTTTCAACAAAGGTACTTCAAAACCCTCCCCTCTTCAGCAATCTGCTGTTTCAGGAAATGTTTTACATTGATGAAAGAGCCTCAGGCTAATCAGACATCTGAGGAAGGGAAAAAGCCCTCACTAAGTCAGATAAGGAGTCTACACTTCAGGCTTAAGGCAGTTAGCTTATTGCAATTTTGCCAGGCTTGCCCTAGAATGTAGTCAGTGCCTCAGACCTAAAACTGGACCTTTCCCAGTAGTACACCAAGAAGGAAATATCTCACTTCTGACTATGCTTTTATGTATGTTGGGAGATTTTACAAGTTCTCTCAAAACAGAGGGGGAAACATTCAGGGGTTAGTATTGGAGGTCTTTTCTAGACATTTCATTATATCCCATAATACTAATATGATCATTTAATTTGAAAACAGTTCTTACCAATACTTAAAGGTTCTTCTTGTCTCTTGTCAACAAAATACTAATAATTATTATTATTATTTTTTTTTTGGAGGTCCTCCTCTCCTTCTTTCTGATCTTAGTCTATCAGTTCTCATCAAAAGTGGCTGCATTGTCCTCTACTGTGGCCTGGTAAGGCTGCTCCCCCCCCAGGGGGAAGTGATCAAAGAGCAGGCCAATCAGATTATGTCAGAGGCAGTCCCTCTTCCCATTACTATGTAACCCACTTGGACACTGAACTGCCATGGGCTACACCTGTGCAGGGGTTCCAGGTCATCTCCACAAATAGTCCTTGGTTGGAGTAGGAGTCTCTGGGAAGTTCCCTGTGTTCAAATTATCTTGTTCTGTTGCTCTGCTTGTGGAGTTCCCGTTCCCTCCAGCTCTTACTATTTCCCACTTCTTACATAAAATTCCATTCACTCTGCCCATCAGTTGGCCATCAGGCTCAGCATCTGTTTTGACAGTCTATACTGCAGAAGCTTTCAGAGGCCCTCTGTGGCAGG